>NC_061111.1:158196641-158231197 GCF_002878395.1 Capsicum annuum | reverse complement strand
AATTAAGTCATAACTTTTTACAGTAATCAAGAATGTCATTAATAAATGGAGGTGAACAGTTGCGATTTTTTGCCTAACTTATTCAAGTTCAATCCTCTATAAATAGGTCCCTTCTTACTCAATCGTTCGTTCTACTACACACTATTTATTCCTCGCTCTTGTTACATCTTCAATTACTTTCTCTTCAAGGACTTGATAGCTTTTTCCTGTCTCTGGTAAGGTTTTTTCTTGATTTTTGTGTAAATATACATTGTATTACATTACATTACATTCGAATTCTTTCTTTTCTTTACTTTTGTGTTTACGTGTGTGTTTTGTCAACTTATGCATTTTTTTAGATATGGCTGATCCTGTGTAGGATGTCGCTATTTTACGAGACGCCATGAGGGAACTGCAGAAGGAGGTTCATGACCTGCATTGGGAGTTGGCCTCCGTCAGAGTAAGGATGCTGCGGGAGATCCGCAGGCTGTGGAGGGCGTTGCTGCTGCCCTTTGAAGATTGGCCAACTGGTCATACAAATAATAATGATGTTAATAATGATGATAATAATAATTAAGCTTTTTTCTGTCATCTATGTATTTTTTTGTTTGTTTTATAAAAAATTATGTTTGATGCACTTGACTTTTTATTTCTTATTTAATTTTCGGGCTGTCTATTTCAATTTCTTAACGAATGACATGTCTAAAATTAAGGAATAATTTGATTCCAGTATAAATAGCAAGAACATATGAGTTATCTGTTAGGTTTTGTGTGTGACAGGAGCTGTATTTTATTGTTTGAAACATATTAGTAATCTGATGAAATAGATTATTTATCTGTTGAAACATATTACTAATCTGGTGCAACAGAATACCCATCTATTCAATTCATAATCATATTACGGGCGCCTAGAACCCTTAAACATGAATCCAACATGAGTCTACTGTTACAACAGAACATTTATCTGGTACCACAGATAATGGATCTGTTTAAACAGATTGCTCTTGTATTGCATTCATGTTCGTGTGCAAACTATTGTTGAAAAAATAACACACTAGCAGTTACCCAGATTCAACTAAAAAGCATAATCTGACTTACCAAAGTTTCCTCTCAAGTAAATTCCAAAGTTGAAAGTGATTTACGAAACAAAATTTGACATAAAAATTTAATCAAAGAGCAGCAGTTGGGGTAACAACAACAACAACAACAATGGTCAACAAGAAGAATATGAAGTTGATAATGAAGTATAAGATGATGATAATGAATCAGAAGATGATGAATAAAGCAGCAACAACAATGAACAACAAATATCACAAAGAGAGAGAAAATAACAACGGATGATGAGAGAGAAAAAGACGTCTTTTTTCCCTTCGTTCCCCGTTATATATTAACTAACATTTGAATCAAAGTGTAAATTTAAAAACTTATGGGTTATTTTAAAATTTTCCAAACTTTCTTAAACCATAATGAAGTAATTGTCACCTCTACTCAATTATTAAGACTTGTGTCACCTACACCTCATTTTAAAACTCTTTTGTCACCTGTGGCCCAAACCCCCTAGTTTCTTATCACTTGATTCTCATACTAAAAATAGTTGTTTTAAATTAGTTGTCCAATTTATGAAATCAAGAAAATTATATTGTATTTTTTTTTACCCTTAGTATTAAATAACTACATAAAGTAGTTATATAGATAAATTTAAAATGTCAAAGTATCATTAATAAAGTTAATTCAGTAAAATGCACCTCTAAGTAAAACTTTCTTAAGAACTATGTCATCTCAACAAAAGTCAAGTAATATGAAACGGATGTAGTAAGAGAGCGGTGAAATAAAAAAATATATAATACACATGCATGTACATACATATATACAACTTAAGGGTGGCTTGGTTGGGAACAAGTTATTCCGGGATTAGTTATCCCGAAATAAGTTGTACCAATATGTATATGTGATAACTTAGCCTCTCCCGCATCAAGTTGACCGTCCCCTCTATGTAGTGACTCTATCAATCATGTACATATGTAGGACCCTCCATTCTGATTGGCATATCATGAAAAAAGAAAGTCATTTGTACCAGGTGCACCGCGTCCCATCACTGTGGTATAAATGATGGGACAAATAATTTTGAGAATAACTAATACATCCAACCAAACACATGACAAAATAATTATGAGTTTTATCCTTGAATTATTATAATTACACCTCACACCAAATGACTCTCTAATACATATAATATTGAAATAACGATCTTAAAAAATAACATTAAATTTTATGACAATTTTATAAAAAAAATATTATTTTACTTATAATGTTAATAAACTTAAATAAAATGCTATAAATATCTAGGTTAAAAAATATATATTATATATAATATAAAGAGATATTACATAAATATAGAATTAAAATTACAATGGCAAAATGGGCATTGCATAGAATAAAGGAAAAAGGATGATTATTATTCAATGTTGAGAGGGACTTTGATTTTTAAAGTAAATTAAGGGGTAAAAATGATTTTCACCGTTAAAACAATAAAATGACCATTGATGGAAATGCTAATAAAATAATATTAATCCGTAAGATGATTAGAATTATGAATCGTGCCTAGTAAAAGAAATAATTAAATGTATGTATGTATGTATGTATGTATATATATATATATATATATATATATATATATATATATATATATATATATATATATATATATGTATGTATATGTATATATATGAAAAGTATAAAGACCCTTAGAAAAGTGATTTGAACTTTTTGCCCTTCATTAGAAGTCTTTACATTAGACAAAATTGTCATTTTACCTTTTTTCTTCAATAATTATCATTATATTAATAAGCAATTATAAGTCATTTTTGATCTAGGTAAGAAATTATAAGCACTTCTAAATCAATTAAAATTTTACCTTATATAAAAAATATTATAATTTTATTTAAATAATATTTATAGAAAACAAAAGAAAAAGTAAGAAGTGACTTCAGAAAGGATTTAACAGTGGTAAAATTTGAGGAAAAAATTTCATAGGTTTCCTCAAATTATTTTTTACAGTATATTTTTTGTTGGATATAAAATTCTTACTATATGTAAACCCTAATAATATACTTTCCACAACTACTAACCTAAAATATCCTCCCATGTATATAATGTAACAAAAACTCTTCCATCAAGAAACTCAAATACAATTCATTATGCAGGATTACGTCCGCGAAACTTACTTGAAACGATATGCTCCTCCCAAGAAGTTTATGAATTTATACCTTCAGTTATTCTAATTCAAAGTGGTTTCAAGTATGTACATTTTTCTATATCTTTCTTCTCTTATTGTTTGCCTTCATTAAACTATTATATATATGTCAATAGGTTTCCTTTCAGCTAATTTCTTGAGTTAGTTTTACAAGTAAAAATTTTGTCAATTATTCGTGTTTCTCTTTCAATTAAAATTTTTTGATAAAAAATTAAACGAAACAAGCACGTTGACATCAAAAATCAAAGCCAACCAGACCATCTACACGTTTACACCAGAACAAGCTAAGCACAGTCAAGTAAGTATTGCGTTAAGCCTTTTTATTAAAAGAAATATTACTTTTGCTTTAAGAGCTTTTTAAGAATTATAATTATTATAATTATTTGATTTGTACTACTTAAATAACCTATTCAAATTAGAAAAATACGTCTATAAAAATATGCATACTAGAACCTTTTCTTATTAGAAGTTGTCACAATTAATGCTGACTAATACTTTTTTCTTAGTTTTACAATCTAAATCAACTGCATTTGTTTGTAAGAAATTTTTTTTAAAAATAAAATAAATATAAAATCGTTAGAATAAGAAAAATTTAAGAAGTAGTAAATTTTTAAAAGTTTTAAGTACTTTAGAAGTATGTAATCAATGATTTTGTAAAGATTTGACTTTAAAATTAATAGAAAGATTTTAAATATAGAAAAAAATAATCATACCACAAATATTGTTCAAATTGATGCGGCTTTTTACCATTTGGCAGCATGAAAAAGAGGTATTACATGACGAACGCAAAAGTGATGATCCATCAACCACTTGAAACTTTGATGGTCAAATATATATGTTCTTACACTAAATAATATAGTATTTATTTTTAAATTATTATATTAACGTGTGAAGCATCTTTAAAAAATTATTTGAACTTTTTGTACTTCATTAAAAATCTCCACAATAGACAAAATTATTTAACTTTAAATAAATAATGTTACTATATATATGTAGAAAAGTGTTTTGAACTTTTTGCCCTTTATTAAAATTCTCAGCAATAGACAAAATTGTCATTTCACTTTTTTTCTTCAATAATTATCATTATATTAATATTTTAAAATTACTTAAAATCCTTTTTGATCTAGATAAGAAACTATAAGCACTTCTAAATCAATTAAAATTATACCTTATATAAAAAAATATTATAATTTTATTTAAATAATATTTATAGAAAACAAAAGAAAAAGTAAGAAGTGACTTCAGAAAGGAGCTAAAAGTGATAAAATTTGAGGAAAAAATTTCATAGGTTTCCTCAAATTATTTATTATAGTATATCTTTTGTTGGATATAAAATTCTTACTATATGTAAACCCTAATAATATATTT
Source organism: Capsicum annuum (assembly GCF_002878395.1). Lineage (NCBI taxonomy): Eukaryota > Viridiplantae > Streptophyta > Magnoliopsida > Solanales > Solanaceae > Capsicum > Capsicum annuum. Next base: position 158,226,597 of record NC_061111.1, on the reverse strand, counting down.
TCTACAACTACTAACCTAAAATATGCTCCCATGTATATAATGTAACAAAAATTCTTCCATTAAGAAACCCAAACGCAATTCATTATGCAGGATTGCGTCCGAGAAACTTACATGAACCGATATGCTCTTCAATATTCTAATTCAAAGTGGTTTCAAGTATGTACATTTTGCAATATCTTTCTTCTTTTATTGTTTGCCTTCGTTAAACTATTATATATATGTCAATAGGTTGTCTTTCAGATAATTTCTTGTGTTAGTTTCACAGGTGAAAATTTTGTCAATTATTCGTGTTTCCCTTTCAATCAAAATTTTTTGATATAAATTGAACGAAACAAGCACGTTGACACTAAAAATCAAAGCCAACCAGACCATCTACATGTTTACACCAGAACAAGCTAAGCACAGTCAAGTAAGTATTGCGTTAACCCTTTTTTTAAAAAAAATATTACTTTAGGTTTAAGAGCTTTTTAAGAATTATAATTATTATAATTATTTGATTTGTACTACTTAAATAACCTATTCAAATTAGAAAAATACATCTATAAAAATATACATACTTGAACCTTTTCTTATTAGAAGTTGTCACAATTAATGACAACTAATACTTTTTTCATTAGTTTGACAATTTTAAATCAACTGCATTTGATTTTAAGAAAATTTAAAATATATATATATATATATATATATATATATATATAATCGTTAAAATAAGAAAAATTTAAGAAGTAGTAAGTTTTTAAAAGTTTTAATTACTTCAGAAGTATGTAATCAATGATTTTGTAAAGATTTGACATTAAAATTAATAGAAAGATTTTAAATATAGAAAAAAATAATCATACCACAAATATTATTCAAATTGTTGCGTCTTTTTACCCTTTGGCAGCATGAAAAAGAGGTATTGCATGACGAACACAAAAGTGATGATCCATCAACCACTTGAAACTTTGATGGTCAAATATATATGTGCTTATACTAAATTATATAGTATTTATTTTTACATTATTATATTAACGTGTGAAGCATCTTTAAAAATTTATGTGAACTTTTTGTACTTTATTAAAAGTCTCTGCAATAGATAATATTATTTAATCTTAAATAATTAATGTTGCATGTGCGGTTAAACTAATATATATATATACACACACACACACACACACATATATATATATATCCAAATCAATAAAAAAACAATTACAGAAAGGGTATAGAAAGAAGAAAAAATATTATCAAACTCATCAAGAATCAAGAATCAATGCTATAACTCACCAATAGACATAATAATATTTGTAATTATAATAACCAATTAAAATGAAATCACATTTCTCTTTGTAAATACTTTTCTCCCGCTTCTCTCTAAAATCTACTTTGTTTCCATGGACACCATGGAAATTGATTTTGACTCTACAGTTTCATGAGTTGAACAAAAATGGCTAGAGAGAGAAAGACCCCCCCCCCCCCCCCCTCTCCAACTTCTTTTCTCCTTCCCCTTCCAACAGATCTGCAACAATGACCTATGACCCAGATGATGTAATTACCCCCACCCCCTTCTCCCAGATCAACCTAGCCCTGACACCTCGAATGATGTTCAAATACTGGACCCAAAAATCTCCTATAGAGAGAAGGTTTTGGAGCAACTTCCAATAGCCACCGTAACAATCAACGATCCCCTAATGGGAATTTAAAGGAGCCTCGAAATATTGGAGGATCTAACCAGTCTTTCCTTAAAGGACAAGCAGCGTCTCTATGCCCCTTAGAAATTCTCGGTATTTATCAAGGAAGTGGGGGGAAATTCAACCACTAAAACCTTAAGATGAAATTAACCAACTTGTGGAATCCAATGGAGCCCCTATGTCTAATTGACCTAAGGCATGATTTCTACACAATCAAGTTTACGCACCCTGATAGACAAAATAAGGCTTTACAAGAAGGACCCTGGTTCATCGCCAGAAGCTATATCTCTATCAGGAATTGGGAACCAAACTTCGTCCCTAGCAAATACAAGATCATATCCACTGTGATCTGGCTCCGTCTTCCCCAGTTACCAATGGAGTTCTGTGATACCATCATACTCTAGAAAATTAGTTAATGTATCGTAAAGCTACTAAAGATAGATGTTGCACCTCAGCAACCCTTCAGGGAAGGTACACAAAAATCTACATTCAAGTTTCTATGGACACACCAGTAAGGACCTCAATTACAAATGGTGCTCACACCCAACAACTGATTTACGAGGGGGAGGGCATTTGTGCAAAGTCTACGACCACTTAGGGCATACGATGCAGAACTGCTCTATGAAGAAAGTGCATCCAAACCCACCCTAAAAAGAAATCCCCTACACTCGACATGTCACTTAGACCATCGTTAAGGAGGAAAAATGAAAACGGTGACCTTCTCAAAGCGGAAGTGGAATTCAAAAAGATCCCATCCAACAAGTTCAACTACACCTGCTACTACTACCATCAAAACCTTCACTGCCGCAGCAGATAAGTTCCTAAACCCCTCAAATCCTAAGCCCCAGTCGTCCGGCAATGCCAAAGATGGCGGTTTAAAACTTTCAGGTCATGCGATAGGAACTGGGCTTCAGTAGGGCCTCAATCTAGAGCCTACTCCCATTAACTCTAAGAGGCTTATTAACAACAACCACGCCCATTCGGGGCTAGGTGAACACTTCTCTTATCACCAAATATTAAAGGACTAATTTTCTACCCATCGGGATAGGCCCAACTTGGCTCATAATAATACTCCACAGTTGGGTCAGTCCATCAACTCAACTAGCCCATTAATTTTAACTAATAACATTATTAATTTGAATAGTAGTATTAGGACAAATCCTTCTCTCCAAAAAAAGACTCCATTGTGTGTTGTGGCAGGCCCAACAATAGACACATAAGCCTAGGCACTCAAGTGCCTACCCCTCTCTCCTCTCCCATGTCGGCAGAGATCCTTTCACCTTTCCGTAGTGATTTGATAGAGATTGTAATCCAGACAAACAATGCATTTAATGCTTCTGTGTCTTTCGATATCGTAGCTACTCCTCTTCCCCTTAGTGGTGCTACTAATACGATGAACCCGGAATTAAGGAATAACCAGTACTTAACAAAAAATGGGCTCACCCTCAAACCAAAATACGATAACTTTTCTCTTCGAGCCTTTCTCACCATCCCACCATCCAACCTCTTGGATGGAAATATACTTATCTAGCCAAGTTGTGCCCCTGCACTTGATATGGGAAAGGAAAAAAATAACCATCCTCATTCAAAATCCATGCTACCTATCCCATCTTGTAATGGAAAGCTTGAACCAGGGTCTATAGACCTACAGCTCCAATGTGTGGATGGCCACACTATTTTAAGTTATCAGCTCATCCTTCTAGGAAGAGCTGACCCCATCTTCACTGTCCAAGATTATGAATCAATTGAGCCTTAGTCTTTCATTCTTCTCCCCCCTTCCCAACCCAATATTGCTAGCCCAAGGCCCAGCTTTTGTGAGGGCCAATGGGAAAGTTGTGCCCAGCCATCACTGGTACCAACCTAAACTCCAAGCCCTTTCCCTCTAGCCTTGGATATGCTACAAAAGGAGAGTACCATAGAGGCTCTGAGAGCCAGAAATAGGGAAATGGAGGCCCTACTAGCCAACTCAAAATCCCAAAAATGAAGGCTCTAACACTAGAAAAAAATAGTAAATCTAGAGTTCACAGAGCTAATCCACGAGCTGGTAATCATCCTGATTCCCCAGCAACTCTCCAAACTAGAACTAAGACTCAACCTCCCTAGCCTTATGATAGGAGAACACTTCACAACCAAGATAGCCCCATTGTTCAGGAAGAGAAAAGCTTAAGAAATGGCAGGGACCTCCATCCCCCAGGGGAAAGGGAAGGAGGTATTGATGAAAAACCCCAACACCCTCAAACAAATGATGATGAACTGCATCATATGGAATGATATAGAAGCAAACAACTCTGAGTTCAGAAGGTACTGTAGGTCTATGGTCAACCTACACTAGCCCGTTTCCATGCCCTGTTTTTACAAAGGTTAAACAAAACATGACGTTATGGACTCTAAAAGAATTGAAATTTGTACAAAGTCGCCACCTAATTTTTAAAGAAAAATAAGGAAACCTATTTATTTGTCAATGCGTATAGCTAATATTTTAGTCTGCGAAAACCTATTGAGACTCTAGGTAAGGGTTCAAACTATCCCGAAGGGAAGGGGTTCGGCACCCTTCAGGATCCACAAACGTGGTACCCAGCTAGACTAAACTTATCAGTGAGGAAAGAGGTATAAATATTTAAAATAATGTAAAAGTGTATGTGTATTAAGTGTAAAATAATTCTTTTGAAAAAATATAAATGTTTAAAACTATGTATAAAGTATATGTATATTAACTATATAAATAAAATCTATTGTTATAAAAACATGTAAAAGATATGCATAAAAATGTATAAATTACACGTGAAAAAGAAAAGTATTTTATGATGTACGAAAAGAAATGTATTTTGATGTGCCATGAAGATAAATGGTATTTACAAGTAATATTTTTATTTGATTAAAATTACGAAAAAGTAAAATTTATTTGAGAAGAAAAGGCTACATAATTCGTGAATCACTTGATTAACTTGATTCCTTTATGTAAATATTAACGGCCTAAGTTTTGCTTAAAAGCGATGAAATTATGTAAATAAAGAATATCCCCGCCCGGCACCCAAAAAATAAAGTTTTCACTATCTTTTATCTTTATGTACAATTATACAAACGAGAAATAAACTACAAACATAAAAATCGAGAATTATGTGTAAGTGTTTGATAAAGTAATGAAGAAATAATCATTCAAGTAAGTGAAATTATGTGTACACACATGTACATATAGATGTACATATAAAAATAGTGTCTTGTTATAAAATGGGCTTGGATTAAGTTTTAAACTCGCCATGGCTATGAAGTGGTTACTCGACTAATCGGCCGTCCTAAATCGCCTTGCCAAGATACGAATCATAAAACCTTTTGTTCGTGGTGTTATGAGAGTTTTATCATTGCCCGTTGTTTATTTTTATTACGTATTTGTATACGTAATGTTCGTCCTTTTATTTGTGAAGGCCTCAAAAATTGAAGGCGAATTTCTTCGTCAGCCATTGTATTGATACTTGATATGAATAAATAAACTTGAGAAAAATAAAGTCCATCTTTGTAATGGGGTGGCCTCAAGTATTCGACGGAGAGATAATGTCATTGGCCAAGCATTTATTTTTTATGTAAATAAGTAAACTTTGAGAAATAAAAATCCGTCTTTTGTCACGGGGTGGCCTCAAGTATCTGACGGAGAGATAATGTCATTGGCCAAGTATTTATTTTGATATAAAATAGTAATCTTTTGAAAATAAAATCCGTCATTTGTAATGGAGTGGCCTCAAGTATCCGACGGATAGATATTTTCATCGGTCAAATAATTAATGGTATTTAATAACAATGAAAAATAACGAAAAATTAACAAAGTCACTGAACGCATATCAAAATCATACATAATAATTCAAATGATTATCAATGATTAAAATAATAAAATGACAAAAAGGTCAAAGTTAATGAATAAAAATGATGTAGCCATGACGAAATAATTGAAAATAACAAAAATAGAGTAAAATTCCTAATTGTATAACAGAGTAATGGAATAAAATAGAAATAGTTCAAACATGATTGAAAAATGTGAACATTCACTGAGAAGTGACAATAACCATCATTAAGCATCCATAAACAAAGAAATACAAAAATAAATTCATATAAAATATCAACTAACAAAACCCTTAAAAAATATAACGAAGATTGATGGAAATGGATAAAGGAAACAAAGTTACTGGGACACAAAGTTTCGGCCATGAACAGTAAGAAAATATGAATAGCAACAACAACACTTGAGAAATATATATATATATATATATATATATATATATATATATATATATATAACCAACATAATACCTAGTAAGAATGGTGGAATTTCACCAAAATAGGGAGCAAAAATTTAATTTATTTTTATATGTATATGTGTATTTTTTATGTGTTTGAGAGAGAGAAAAAGGAGAAAAAATTTGTGTGTATTTGTTTATTATTGAGAGAGGGGAGAAAGAAGAATATAATGTGTGTGTGATTAAAAAATATGCATATGCATTTGTGTAATTTTGGGAGAGAAATGAAAAATGAGAAAAGATTTTTTCTTGTGTTTTTTTTGTGTATGTATTTGAGAGAGAAAAAAAATATGTGTGGTGTAGGAAAATGTGTGTATAGAGAGAAAAGATGAATAAAATTGTCTTTCACCCTTGCCTATGTATAATAAAATTGGACACTCCCTATTATCCAATTGATAAAGGGGTGTCTCCTCTTTTTCTAATAAAACATCCTTTAGTCCTTAGGATATTGACCAAAGGATGTTCATCCTTTTGACCAATGGATAGAGTTATCATCAAAGGATAGTATCATTGAGTTGTCATTGTCAGATATGACAAGACATTATGTGTAGTCATTGTCGGATGTGACAAGACATCATTGTGTAGTCATTGTCGGATATGACAAGACTTTATGTGTAGTCACTGTCGGATGTGATAAGACATTATTATGTGGTCATTGTCGAATGCGACAAGACATCGAATTATTATACTGTATAAAATTAATTAATCCGACTTAACTTTTGCGGACTGTAAAAAAGAATACAGAAATTGATTTGTAATTAAAAAATATAATTAATTTAAAAAATGATAAGAAAAACTATGATGTCATGTCGTGTACGTGTACAGATGATTGTAAGATGTTAAAAACAATAATGAATTGATAGAAATTCTAATATAAGAAGGATTATTAATAAATTATGAAAAGTAAAAATACGATAACAAATTGATAAAAATCCTAAAGTAAGGATGATTATCAACAATTTGTCAACAATTATAAAAAAGATGTAAAAATTATATTTTGTGCCCTTTAACGATCAAGAAGCCTGAAGACGTTAATTTTAGGCACGGAGAGCAAAAATTAGGTGCCAATACCCATTATGCTAGACTTGTTGGAAACTAGAATATCTGACCACCATAGCCTCAGTAAAGAGCTAGGCTCAGTAAAGAGCTAGGCTTCCCTTGCCAGATTCAGTCCAGTTCCATTGGCAACTCTGGTAGAATTGTCATCATGTGGAAAGATGACTCCATCAACATCACCATCATCTCCATCACCCCCAAGCCATTCATGTTATGGTCAAGGTTAGTTCTACTCCTTATCTATTTGACTTTTTACTGTAGTGTATGCTAGTACTATTTTTTCCTTGAGGTCCCAACTTTGGGACTACCTCACTTCCATTGCTGATGCCATTGACCCCTCTGAGAACTTAGGTTGGCTAATTAGGAGGGGGTTAATGAGGTCCTCAGAGCCTCAGAAAAATTTGGAGGGAATAGGATCAGCACCCATAGATTCTCCCTCTTCTGGAATTTCATTAACCACTGCAAGATGTTGGACCTTGGGTTTAGGAGGAGTAAATACACCTGGTCCAACATGAGATATAGGAATAGACAATGCCTCATTCTGGAGAGGTTAGACAGATGTCTAGCTAATGTCCAGTGAATCCACCTTTACCCGGAGCCACTGTGACCCACCTCCCGAGGACCTACTCTATCCATACCCCCTTCTTTTGAGCTTGAAGAACCCCTTCCCCCCAAGGCCTTAGACAAACCCCTTAGAGTGGAAATCATGTGGTGCCACCATGAGGATTTCCTAAACCTCATTAATTCCTCCTTCATCAACTGTAGAGACCTAACCTCTGCCACTTTAGAGTTTGAGGACAATGCTAGAGCCTAGAACAAAGAGGTTTAAGAAACATCTTCCATAAATTAAAACATCTTGTCCAGGCTTGAGGGGATTCAAAAGTCCATTAATTACCCTACCAACCTCTTCCTCCAGGGGCTTGATAAATCTCTTCAGGCCGACTATAGTACCATCCTTAGACAAGAGCAAGATTTCTGAAAGCTCAAGTCTAGAATTAGTTGGCTTATGGATGGTAATTCTAACACTAAATTCTTTCATATTTCTACCCTTAACAAAAGAAGAAGCAATAGGGGAATAGTGAGATTCATGAGGATGTCTCTAAACGTATTGGAGCAGGGTGGATGAAGTGGAAGCTCGCCTCTGGACCATCAAAGAAACCATCGCCTCTTACTACTAAAACCTCTTCACTTTGGAACATTACAAAGCCAATCACCTGTGTCTTACCAACACCTCTTATTTTGACTCCATTAGCTCTTCAACCTATGTTATGCTGGAAGCCCCTCCCCTCATTGAGTAAGTTAGGAAAGTTTTCTTCTCTTTCAAGCCTAATAAAGCCCCTGGAACTGATGGGATACATCCCTTCACGTACCAAAAGTATTAGGATATTATAGGGCCCTCCCTCATCCACTTCTCCCAAGAGACCTTTTCCATCCAATAGCTGGACCCCAAAACCAACTCGACTTATCTTTGCCTCATTCCTAAATGTAGAAATGCTGCCACTCTTTAAGAATTTCAGGTCGATTGGTTTTGTAATACCCCATACAATGTCATTTCTAAGATCATATCTAATAAGATTAAACATCATCTTACTACTATCATTGGCCATAGTCAATCTAGCTTTATGTCCAATGGAAGAGCCTCTGACAATTTTATCATTCTCCAGGAATACATTTCCCATCTCTCCAAAATAAAAGGGAAGAAGGTTTCCATGATCCTTATGATAGACCTTCAGAAAACTTTTGACATGCTAGAATGGTCTTTCATCAAACAAGCCCTTTATTTCTTTAACTTCCCTCCTAACTTTATCAGTTTAATCATGTATTGCATTTCCACCTCTTCTATTTTTGTTTTGGTTAATGGTGGCAAGATTGGTAGTTTTCTTTCTTTCAGAGGCATCAGGCAGGGTGATCCCATGTCACCTTACCTCTTCATTTTATATATGAAACTCCTCTCTAGAAGAATTAACCATGAGGTGGACATCCTTCAATGGACCTCTATTTTTATTAGTAGAAAGGGTCCCCAACTATCTCACCTACTTTTTGTGGATGACCTAACCCTTATAGCTAGGGATGATAAGTAATAATGTCTTACCATAACCAGAACTCTTGAGAGTTTTTGTGCTTTCTCTGGCTAATAAATGAACCCGAGTAAATCTAAGGTCCTTTTTTTTCAGAAATTATAATAAAGACCTTCAGGTTGAGCTCTCTACCATTCTAGGTATCAAAGCCTCCAATACCTTTGGAAAATATCTAAGGTTCCCTATTTTCCATAAGAAGCCTGTGTTGGATGACTTCCAATTTATTCTTGATAACCTGAATAGTAGGCTAGCTGGTTGGAAGACCAAATTTCTTAACATGACAGGTAGGAACACTCTTGCTAAATCCTCCCTTAGTAGCATCCCTAACCATGTCATGCAATTCATCCAACTCCCTAGTAGGATCCATCACTTTATTGATAGGACCCAAAGGAATTTTATATGGGCACCAACAGCTCCAGAAAAAGGATGCACATCGTTAATTGGAGGACTATCATCAAGCCTAAAGGGGAAGGGGGCCTTGCTATGCAGCAGGCTAGTAGAAAAAATGATACCCTCCTTTGCAGTCTAGCCTGGAGAATGTATAATAACCCTTCATCCCTCTGAGCCAGGGTCCTCACCTTCAAATACAAAGCTAATGGCCACTGGCTTCTAAACCCTGCCTTTAGGACTTGGAAAAGTCTTCACTGAGTTTGTAAACTTGGTCAAGATGCCATCCAATGGTCTATCCATGATGTCAACCAAATTGATTCTTGGCATGATAGGTGGATTCCCAACATGCCTTCTCTAGACAACATGATCTAGGGGACCCTCCCCAGCAAAAACAACTCTATTAGTTTTCCTAATTTTTGGAATAATGGTACTTAGGACCTGAGGGTTATCCCTTTTGAATTACCCAATGCTATTATCTCTAACATCCACAACACTTTCTTCCCTAACCTAAGGGCTTCCTTTGATAAGCCTCTCTGAAGACTTAATAGGAATGGGTCCTTCTCATCCAAGAGTGCCTACAATCAAAACTCCAAAACTTGCATTGAGACAACTAATTCACCCTCTTTTAACTGGATTTGGTCTCTCAAGACATCAAATAAAGTCAAATTCTTCATTTGGATCATGTCCTATAATAGCCTTCTTACAAGAGCTACCTTACACCTCAGGGTTATTAACATCAGCCCAAATTGTCCCTCTTGTGGGCACAGTTCTGAAAACCAACACCATATCTTCTTTGAGTGCACCAAAGAAAAATCCTTTGGCTTGAGCTCATTTGGAATGTTGTTGAACCCCAGCACCTCAACCTTATCTGGTTCTCCATTGAGAACTGGAATGCCACCTGGAAATCTCTTAAGAACTTACAGTTTAACAACCACATTCCTTGAGAAGTCCTCTTTCCCTTTAGCCCGTGGAATATCTAGAAGAGAAAAAATAACAATATTTTTAACAACTCCAATTCCCTCCTTCTTTCAAGATCACTATGGCTGGAGCTGTGGAATACTATCACCTATTAGGCTACACCATCCATCCCCCAGAATCCCCTATTCAACTGTGTTGGACCCCTCCTAATATGCAATACTACAAGCTAAAAACTGGTGGTGCTTATACAGGTAACACAGGTAAAGGAGGTATAGGTGGAGTCATAAGAAACTCCAAAGGTGAGTGGGTTATTAGTTTCCTTTAATCTTTTAGCCATGCTACCAGTAATCTTATGGAGCTATTATCACTCAAAAAAGGGCTTGGAACTAGCCCTTGACCAGAATCTAAAGCTTTTAGAGGTGAGTATCATCTCCATAGAAGTGATCAACATGCTGACAAATAGTAACATGCTTTATGATCATATTCTCTATGAATGCAGGTTGCTAATAGGGAACCTGGGAAGGCTATTGATATAGCATGCTTACAAGGAAAAGAACAGTGTTGCAGATGCTTTAGCAAAGAAAGGAGCAGCTTTGGAATATTTTGAGCAGGCCCAAATTTTTGTCCTACCACTCTCTTTTGTTGGAAAACGGTTGTAGGATGACCTTAATGGAACTTTTTTGTTAGAAATGCTCCTTGTAATTTTTTGGCCTCTGGGAAAACTCCATCTGTGTTCATGATGAAACCAGACTAATCTGTGTAATTGCTTGTACAACTTTATTTAATGAATGTCTTGCTTACCAAAAAAAAAAAGATTCTGACTCTTCTGTAAATCCTACTGATACAACTGCAACTCATATTCCTCCAAAGCCACCAAATCCCCCTACTGACACTACCTCTTCAACTAATACTTTCAAGGCAAACTATTATCCACTGAATCCATCATTGATCTTGACATGATCAATCATACTTCAAACAAAGATAGAACTGAAACTCCTTCTTTAGCTACAGTTGAAATCATCAATAGCATTAAATCAATTTCCCTCACATCACATGATAAAGAACGCCTTTATGCACCAAGAAAAACGTCCCTTGTCATTAAACTATTAGGCAAACGAATCTTACATCAATATCTAAAATTAAAAATTCAAGAACTATGGAAGTCATTCAAAAATTTTCCTCTCATTGACTTGGGACTTGACTATTACATCATTGAATTCTCTCTTAATGAAAACATGGATAATGCCCTACTAAACGGCCCTTGGTTCATTAATGGTCACCAATTATCAGCCAGAAAAGGGGAACCCTATTTCCGCCTCAAAACGCAAAACAAACCTATTCTGCCATTTGGATTAGGCTGTCTCACCTCCCAACAGAGTATTATGACAGCACACAACTCCAACAAATCGGTTGAGTGATAGGTAAATTACTGAAGGTTGATAGATGTACGAGTTCCACTTTATGAGAAAGTTATGCCAGATTGTGTTGGAGTTTCCTTAGAGGAACCTTTTACCACCCAAATCAGAATCAGTTTATATCTACAACACTTAGTATATGAAGGAGATGATTTCCTCTACAAAAACTGAGGTCGACTTGGCCATGTCCAAAAAAATTATCCTCACCCTTCAAAAGCAACTCAGCCATCTGGTTAACAACAACAAAAAAAGCCAATTCTAACAAAGAACAGACTCCATCCGTCCAGACTGAGGAATGGCACACGGTGTCTTTCAAGAAAAATGCTAAGGTCACTCCATCTAAAAGATCTCATTCCTCGGGTAAGGTCAGAATCTCACAAGGAATCAACAGGTACTGATGTTAAAAAAATTCTGCAGAGACAGGTAAATTCCTTTATACCTAGAAATTAGCTTTCAAACCTACTAGTGGTTCTATTTCTAACTCTTCATCTTCCAAGTTACACTGCCACATGCATGCTACTAATGTTATACCCGCTCCTCTCTCTACACCTAATAAATTTGCTCCCTTAGACCAAACCTATGGGGAATTAGCAGAGCCATCTTAATATATCTTGAACGAAATTCATACATCATTACACCCTAAAGAAAACCATTCCCAACCAGCTGCATCTGTGTTACTAACGAGAATTGACGCGCTCTCTTAAAACAGATGCATGTGAGAAATGTGTCCCACTCTCCCAGCTTGTCCAGCTGTAATCTAGCCCTTTATGCTCCTACTGCCAGCTGTTTAGGCTACGTAGAAAGAAATTACTCCCCTCCAATCAAAAATAATTTCCAAATGGAAAAAGGGCTATGCCAAATGGCATCGTCTTCTCGCCAAAAGAACCTGCAAATTGAAAATTATAATCCTTCCTCACTCCCTCCATCTGATACTACTCTAATCCCTATAACCAATCCTGGACCCTATATATCTCAACTAAAAGATATGCAATCATCATACAAAAACTCTCACTCCACCTTTGATATAACCAAGACTTTAGACATCTACAACAATGCTTCATCAATTGATTCTACTCAACAAACAAAAATATCCATAAGTCCACTCCACAAAATTACTCTCCCATCTTTAGTCATGATCACTCACCCACATCTCCCTCCACAAGTAGCTCAACACTCTTTTGTGGTAGCGACTCAAATAATCCTTCCCAGTCATCAAACCCAATCTTGAATTGAGCATGCATTAAAGGATTAAGCAGTCTTCCTAACCATGGACATTCATGGAGTGAACACCCTGATCATTATCCAAAATCTGAGCTTTCTTTTGCAGTTGATAATGGAGGGGATGCAGCTGGCCATGGCAAACTACATGAACCACCAGCTGCTTCACAATCTTCTCCTTTGGAACACTGACTTTATTATTGTAACTCACCTTAGCTACTCTGACCAAGAATTACATGCCATGATAAAGGTACTCCCAAATCATAAAACTTGATGTTTGAGTGTATTTTACGCTAGTACTAACTCTCTTAAATGTCAACTTCTCTGGCAAAATCTACTAGCAATCTCTAGGAGCTTACATCCCTATTCAACTACTGATCTTTAGAGTATAGTTGGAGATTTCAATGAGATTTTGTCCCACCAAGATAAATGGGGAAAAATACCCTAAATCATACTCGTGGCTCTAGATTTCAATGATGTATTACCCAGTGTAATCTTATCGATCTAGGTTTTAAGGGTTGCCGCTTCACATGGTCTAACCGTCAGAAAAAACAAAGAGGGTTAATTTTAGAACAATTGGATCGAAGGTTTGCTAACCACCCTTAGTTACGTTATTAATCCAATGCTTCAGTTACTTACCTTCCCAAAATGTATTCCGATCATCATCCTCTCCTCATTCGTCTCACCTATAATATTTATACTCTTTTGACCAAGAACTTTCGTATAGAAGGCTATTGGCCCTCTCATCCTGTCTTTAGGGGCATAGTTACCAGTACCTGGCAAGGGAAAAGCTTCACTAATGCCTCTATGGATTTTAAGAAACAAGTTTCTAGCTGGAGTGCTCTCAAAGTAGTATCCTTTTAGTTTCTTCCTTAAAACTCTAGAGAAAAACCTTATCAATGATTATAACTCTATTCTTATAACGGAAGATCATTGGAAGATTCGTTCTAGAGTTGACTAGCATAGCGAAGGTGATGCAAACACTCGTTTCTTCCACCTTTCAGTATTAAATAATAGAGAGCTTACTCCAATTCCATCCGTTATTTGACCAAACATCACAGAGTTTAAGACGGTGTTCTTGTTGGGTGAGAGGACCATGGATTAGGGATCTAAGAGAGGGGGAACTGGGGAGCCATCTAAAATTCTATAAATTAATCATATGGCCCATCCCAGGAGCCCAAGTGATACGGTTTGTACATAAGTTCCCTCCTATGAGAATATTGTTCCAGATAAAAGAAGACCTTGCGTGGGCCCTACTGCTTCCATACCTTTGGATTAGAGTGGAGTCCCAAAGGGTAGTAGGAACACTAAATAACCGCCAAGAGAGATTGAAAGGGAGGGATAGGTTCTTATCTTCGGCTTTGAGCAGCCCCAACCCCCCTTTACTTTTAGGAGATGCGACAGTATTCCAATTAGCATAATGTAGCTTCTTTTTTTCGAACTGGTACCCCATAAAAAACCCCTTTAGATTTTATCAATTTGCTTGTAAGTCAAAAGAGGGAGGAGGAAGTATTGCATGGAATAAGTTGGGATGGCATTAAGGAAGGATCGAATAAGGGTCAGACGACCAACTTGATTAATCAAGATAATGGACTTTCCAGGTTGCAAGTTTATTACGGAAATTGTCAATTAGATACTGGAAATCTTTAGGTGTGGGTTTCTTTTGTAATATTGGGAAACCCAAGTAACATCAAAAATTTATTGATTTGTTAATGTTTAGCAGTTGGTGAACCAAAGCACAAATATTGGTATTACAGGCAGGGGAGAAAACAGCTCTAGATTTGGTAGCATTAACCCGCTGACCTGAGAGACTACAGAAGGTAAAAAGGACGCACAAATATCGGTATTACAGGTAGGGGAGAAAACAGCTCTATATTTGGTAGCATTAACCCGCTGGCCTGAGAGACTACAGAAGGTAAAAAGGACATGATGGATAGTATGAATAGTCTTAGTGTTAGCTTTAGCTATAAGAGTTAAATCACCTGTGAAGAAAAGGTATGAGAAATGAGGGCCCCTACTGGAGATGGTAATGGGATCCCATTTGAGGATATCAACTTTATGGTTTATATAATTTGAGAGAACCTCTAAACATAGAATAAAAATATATGGGCACATAGGCTCCCTCTTGCGTATCCCTCGTGATGGAGAGAAGAAGTGAGTTCTGGTCCCATTAACTAACACCGCAATGTTGCTAGTACTAATATAATATAGAATGAGATGGTAATTTTAGACAAAAATTTAAAGTAACTTAGTGTGAGGTGGACGAAAGACTATTCGAGACGATCAAAGTCTTTTTCGATATGGATTTTAAGAAGTATGTTTGGCTTAGAACTACGACTTCTGTGAAGATTATGGAAGAGTTCTTGGACAAGGATCACATTATAACGGATGGAATTGGAATAAGCTCCCCATTACTTAACACTTGGAAATCTTACAAAAGGTAACATTTTTGTCTCTTCGACCTCATGTTCCAGATGCTCCCTACTGGGCCCTAAACTCTAACGGTATATTTACCACTAAATCTCTTTGCCCATATCTATCTGGTAATCCCCCTCATACCCCTACCTTACTCCTTTCATTGGATTTGGACTTTGCCTACACTTCTAAAAATTAAATTTTTCCTATGGTTGTGCTCTCATGAGAAACTTCCCACCAACTCATATCTCTCTTACATAGGAATCATTCTTAATGCTTCATGCCCCTTGTGCTCATAGGAAACCATCCACCATTTCTTTTTTGAATGTCCATCAGCCAAGAAATATTGGTTAGACATAGGGCTCAACATGCATGGAATTCTTACAGCTTCCACCCACTGGATCCTAAATCTTAACAACTTAAATGTTCCCATATCAAACACTAGACTTCCCTAGACTATTTCTACCGTTTCACCTTAGGGTTTATTTAATTGAATCGTAATGCTCATCTCTTTCAACCTACTCCCAAACACCCTTTCCCCCCTTTATACCTCACATATGTTATTATTGTGCCTCTGAATTCTCTTACTCTAATCATACCACTCCTTCCAGCAGAAGCACCCTTGTCCAAGTTTAATGGCATCCTCCCAAAAGGGGCCATTATAAGATAAACACAGATAGAGTTTTCAAACAAAACTCTAACAAAGCTGGTATTGGAGGTGTTATCCATGATGAAGCAAGAAATTGGGTAGTGTGATATGCCATGAATACTCCTCCTCATAGCTATACTATGGCTAATTACAGGCACTTGAACAAGGCCTCATACTAGCAAGAGACTATTAAACTAGCCCTCTGGAAATTGAGACTGATTCTACTGAGGTCATCCGTCTCCTACAACACTCTCATTCACCTTATGATGCTATTGTTTCATCTTGCGGGTTAATATTGAAGAAGTTGGGGACACCGCCAGTGCACCATAATTTCAGACAGGGCAATAAGGTGGCCGACTTTTTGGCCAATGAAGGTTGTAGCTTAAATATGATGTAATATCCTACTACTTTGTTATGTCCTCCTGTAGTACTCCAGGGTGCTTTGTATGCAAACAAGGATGAGGTTATATCTACTAGAAGGACTTCTCTCTCAACGTGTACTAGATTAGCAACCCTTGGCAATCGTAATGTACTTAGTAGGTCTGGTAGTGGTACTGTTATGAAGTTTAGTAATGCTATTGATACTAATATTATATCTACTCTGAACAATGTAACTATTTAATGTTTATATTGTTGGGTTTAAGGTGTATATATGAATGGAAAATAAAGAGAAATGGAGTCATTAAAATGAAAAGTGTACTCTTTTATGAAAAGTCTACTAAATTCTCCCACATTGGTGGGAGAAAGAAGCTTTCAAGTGTTTATATTGAGAAACACAACTTCACTTGGAAAAGTGAGGCAAAGAACAAGAGGTGCCTCGCGCCGTCGTCGCTCGCTCGGCTTCGGATTTGGATTTTTCAAATGATCGATCAATGAGATCTATCTTTTTGGACAAAATTTATTTGAAACATGACGAACAAGTGAAATTTTAATTCAAAGAATCTGATAGAAATGTTTTTATCCATGTGCAGGTGCATTTCGAACACTATGAAAACACGTGCACAATGCACCTCAAACGGATGCGACCCTTCGAGGGAAGAGGCACACTATTTCACGTAAAGTGGCATCTATGTGCGCACCCTGGCGACCTTTGACCGCAGGTCAAACGCAGGTGTAGCACGGAAGACACTGGAATTTGGATAGTGTCACTTGCGGCTGCAGATAGGGCGCAGTTCCAGTACACACTGGATGCAGGTGACGTGACTGTACTGAATAGGTGCCTTTTGCTGAACCAATGCTTCCTTTCCAAAGGGACACCTTAAGGCTATAAATACCTGACATTTTCGTCAGGTATAGACATGATTTTTACAACAAAAACACTCTTCTTCTCTACAAAAACTCAGTGTGATCATTAGTCGTTGAGTGAGTTCGACGAATCCAATAATTTGAGGTACCACTATTGTTGGATTGAAAGCCATTTTTTCCTAGGGAAAAAATATCATAACCTCGGGTACAATGGGGGGAATTATTCATTAAGGATACTCCATGAAGTCGGGAAATTTGGCTTTAAATTTTTGTTTCATCTTATTTCTGAAACTATAACACACTTCTTGGATAGATTATTTTTAATCTTGTGCTGAAGGTGTTGTGTAACTTCATAGGTGTTCTTGTGTTTAGACTTGAACTTATATTGAAGTTGTTGTATGTCTAAAGGCAGATTTGTATACCCAAAACATTGAAAATAACAACCTTAAGGAATAATTCAGAATCTGTATTGCTTAGTTTCTAAAGATTAAAGCTTTAAGCTTTCTACTCCGTTTGAACTTAACTAGTGATTTGAAGACATAAAATCTTCATCACAAGTTAAATATCACTCGGTTGACGATTGAAAGTCATAAAAACTTCATCGTTAAACTAGAAACAAGTGGTGTTTAAAGTTGTTGCAACTTTGTTAATAGTATTTTGACATACTAAAGTTACTGTCTTGTTGTGATAGGAAAATGACTAATGAAAGTCAAATGCATGATACTGCAATGACTGTGGCAGCAACTAGTATTGCCACAATGAGTCATACTAATGCTCCGCAAGCAATGGCACCAGCGGAGAAACCTGAAAAATTCGCGGGTATTGACTTTAAAAGGTGGCAGCAGAAAATGTTTTTCTACCTCACAACTCTTTGTCTTCAAAGGTTCACATTTGAAGAAGTTCCAGAGGTGCCCAAGGGAACCTCTAACTAAGAGCAATTTGTTATTGTGGAGGCTTAGAAACACTTCTATTTCCTTTGCTGAAATTACATATTAAGTGGTCTCCAAGATGACTTATATAATGTTTATAGTGGAACAAAGACAACAAAAAAATTGTGGGGAGCGCTAGAAAGGAAGTATAAAACTGAGGATGTGGGAACTAAAAAGTTCTTCGTTGTAAAATTCCTAGAATATAAAATGATCGACAGCAAGTCTGTTGTAGCCCAAGTGCATAAACTGCATATGATCATCCATGATCTCCTTGCGAAAGGTATGATTTTGATAAATATCTTTGTTGAATAATTTTAAAATGTTCTTAATATTCACATAAACTTTATTGTAGGTTTGGTTGTGAATGAAGCATTTCAATTTGCAGCTATAATAGAGAAGTTACCACCTATGTGGAAGGGCTTCAAGAACTACTTGAAACACAAATGTAAGGAGATGTCAGTTGAAGATCTAATAGTGATATTGCGCATTGAAGAAGACAATAAAGCTACTGAAAGAAGGTCGAGAAGAAATTCTATAATGAATGGAGCAAATATTGTAGAAGATGACCACAATAACTCTAAAAAACGAAAGAAAGCTGGACATGAAAACAATCAACCCAAGAAGAAATTCAAGGGAAAGTGCTTTAATTGTGGCAAGATTGGCCACAAATCAACAGATTTTCGGGCCCCTAAGAAAGACAAGAAAAAGGACCAAGCAAATATGGTTGAGTCCAAGAGAGAAGTAGGCGATCTATGTGTCATGCTGTCTGAATGCAACATGGTGGAAAATCCTCACGAATGGTGGATGGATTTCGGTGCCACCCACCATGTTTGTGCTAATAAGGAGTTGTTCGCACCGTTCGCTCTGGCTCAAAGAGAAGAAAATATCTTCATGGCTAAATCCGTTACTGTAAAAGTAGAAGGAACAGGAAAAGTATGCTTGAAAATGACTTCAGACAAAATGTTGACAGTCAACAATGTCCTGTATGTACCAAAGTTAAGAAAGAACTTGATTTCTGTATCACTTCTAGATAAAAACGAATTCAAATGTACAACTTTTCCAAAAAAATTGTAATTAGCAAAGGAGAAGTGTATGTAGGAAAAGGCTATCTCACTAAGGGCCTATATAAGATGAATGTAATGACTATTGAAATTAATAAAAGTTCTTGTTCTTCTTACTTGCATGAGTCTAATGAATTATGGCATGAACGTTTAGGACATGTCAATTACAAAACCTTACAAAAACTAATTAACTTAGAATTTTTGCTAAACTTTGAGTGCAATAAATCAAAGTATCAAACGTGTGTGGAATCAAAGTATGCTAAGCATTCGTATAAGTACGTTGAAAAGAATTCCAATCGCTTAGACTTAATACAAACTGACATTTCTGATATGAAGTCAACACCATCACGTGGTGGGAAAAAGTATTTTATAACTTTTATTGACGATTACACTAGATATTGTTATGTCTATTTGCTAAATAGTAAGGATGAAGCAATAGATGCATTTAGGCAATACAAAACTGAAGTTGGAAATCAGTTAGAGAAAAAGATCAAAACTATAAGAAGTGATAGGGATGGAGAATATGAATCTTCCTTAGCAGAAATATGTGTAGAGAATAGAATTGTCCATCAAACTATGGCCCCGTATTCACCTCAATCTAATAAAATTGCAAAAATGAAAAACCAAACTTTGAAGGAAATAATGAAATGCCTTACTTATAAGTTCAGGTTTACCGCAAAACTTGTGGGGGAGACTATCCTTATAGCCAATCAAATACTCAATAGAGTTTCCCATTGTAAGACACAATCAATTCCATATGAAAAATGGAAAGGAAGAAAACCTAACTTGAAATACTTCAAAGTGTGGGGGGGTCTAGCAAAGGTCCAAGTTCCTATGCCTAAAAGGGTAAAGATAGGACCTAAGATAGTGGACTATGTGTTCATCGGATATGCTAAAAGAAGCAAAGCATGTCGATTTTTGGTTCATAAATCGAAACATCAAAATACCAATAAAATACGATAATTGAGCCAGATAATGCTGAATTCTTTGAAAACATTTATCCGTATAAAACTAGACATGAACAGTGTAGTGGGTGGTCTAAACGACCTCGAAATGAACCAAGTGAGAATGTATATAATGATTAAAATCCAAGATATAGTACACGTCAAAAAATGTCAACTTTGTTTAGAATAGACTTAGTAACATTTCTCTTAGAAAATGAACCTCAAACGTTTAAAGAAGTGATGTCGTCATCAGACTCATCCATTTGGAAAGAGGTAGTCAATAGTGAGATTAATTCAATCTTAATCATCCATACATAGTAGGTGGTTGATCTTCCTCCAAGAAATAAACCTTTAGGTTCTAAATGGATCTTCAAAAGGAAAATAAAAATGGATGGTATATTGACAAATACAAGGCAAGACTTGTAGTAAAAGGCTTCAAACAGAAAAAAGGCCTTGATTACTTTGAAACATACTCGCAGTAACAAGGATAATGTCGATTCGAATGTTAATTGCCTTGGCGACAGTATATGATCTTGAAATCTATATAGAACAACCTGAGGGTTTTGTGGTTCCAAGAAAAGAAAATAAGATGTGTAAACTTTTTAAGTCATTGTATGGACTAAAACATGCACCTAAACAATGGCATGCGAAGTTTGACCAAACCATGTTGGCAAATAAGTTCAAGATAAATGAATGTGATAAGTATGTCTACTTAAAGATACTCCAAATCACCAACTCATTGTGTGTTTATATGTGGATGATATGTTGATCATCTATAGAGACATTTCTAATATAAAGGACATAAAGTGAATGCTCAAGCAAGTTCGATATGAAAGACATTGGAGTTATGGATGTGATCTTAAGAATAAGAATGCATAGAACTCTACAAGGGTTGGCATTGTTACAGTCTTATTGTATAGAAAAGGTACTTGACAAATTCAAGTATATGAAATTTGGTATTGTCAAGACTCCATTAGATGTGAGCTTCGCACTTCGAAATAATGAAGGTGAAAGTGACTCACAATTGGAGTACGCAAGAGTATTAAGATATTTAATGTATATAATGAATTGTACACGACCAGACATAGCATACGTTATTAGTAAGTTGAGTCGGTACACGAGTAATCCCAATAAAACTCATTGGATGGCAATGAAAAGAGTTTTAGGGTGTCTTAAATACACCCAAGACTATGCTTTACATTATAATAAATATTCTGCGGTACTTGAAAGATATAATGATGCAAACTGAATCACCGATTCAAATAAAGTAAAATCCATGAGTGGATACATAATCATAATAGGTGGAGGAGCAGTCTCTTGGAAACAATTCCAACAGACATGTATCGCTCGTTCCACAATGGAATTAGAATTTATCACATTAGATAAAGTCGATGAAGAAGAAGAATGGCTTCAGAATTCTTAGAAGATATTCCTTATTGGCCCAAAACAGTGTCACTAGTGTGCATACATTGTGATATTCAAGCGGCAATAGGTAGGGAAGGGAGCATAGTGTACAACGGTAAATCTCATCACATAAGACGGAGATATAATACCGTTACGGAATTTCTCTCTAGTGCAATTATCATTGTTGACTATGGAAAATCAAAGGATAATGTGTCGGATCCACTTATAAAAGGCCTATTTAGAGAAAAAATTGCGGGGACATCCAAGGGAATGGATTTATGGCCTAGGACAAGTCAGCATGGCGGTAACACTACCTAGCAGACTGGAGATTCCAAGAGCTAGGTCAAGGAGATCAAACAAAGTTGTGCCTGACATGTTTAACATTGTCAATATTACCAACCCATTCTCATGATGTAGACAATGTTTAGTAAACAAGGATAAGACTTAAGGTGAAAAGTCTTTTAATAATTATCTAAATTTGGTAGATTTGACCAAATAGTTTAATCTATAGGATTGAACGTTTAGAAATCACCAATGTGATAGAGAAGTGGAAGCTGTTTCAAGGAGAATGTTAGTAAAGGCCTATTCTCTAAGCTCTCATGAAACTGAGATGTGTTCATGCCTGAAAAGAACAAAATCGTGAGAACCATAGACAATAAAAGGCTAGTTGTGTGACATGTGTTGTCTAGGTGTACATTAAAACTCGACAATTCAAAGATATCAAATCTATCGATTGACCAAGTGCATCCGATGTATGTTCACTACAGAAAGTTCAAAGGAAAACCCACTTATCTAGATGCAATTAGTCTTTACTCAATGATCACATGTTTGTCCGTAAATTCTTCAAAAGATAGTCATTCCTATTCATGTGGGGGATTGTTGGGTTCAAGGTGTATGTATGAATGAAAAATTGAGGAAAAATAGTGGAAGGAAATAGAATTACTAAAAAGAAAGTGTACTTTTTTATGGAAAGTCTACTAAATTCTCCCGCATTGAGGGAGAAAGAAGCTTTCAAGTGTTTATATTGAGAAACACAACTCCATTTGGATAAGTGAGGCAAAGAACAAGAGGTGCCTCGCGTCGTCGTCGTCGCTCGGCTCTGCTTCGAATTTGGATTCGGATTTGTTAAATGATCGATCAATGAGATCTATCTTTTTAAAAAAATTTATTTGAAACTTGATAAACAAGTGAAATTTTAATCCAAAGAATCTGATAGAAATATTTTTCTCCATGTGCGGGAGCATTTCGGACGCCATGCAAATGCATGCACAACGCACCTCGAACGGATGCGACCCTTCGAGGAAAGAGGCACACTATTTCGCGTAAAGTAGCATCTGCGCGCGCACCCTGGCGACCTGCGGCCACAGGTTCAGCGAAGGTGTAGCACGGAAGACACTGTAATTTGGACAGTGTCACCTGCGGCCACAGATCAGGCGCAGTTCCAGCACAGACTGAGCACAGGTTGCATGACTGTACTGAATAGGTGCCTTTTTGTTGAACCAATGCTTCCTTTCCAAAGGGACACCTTAAGCCTATAAATACCTGACATTTTCCTCAGGTATAGACATGATTTTTACAGCAAAAACACTCTTCTTCTCTACAAAAACTCAGTGTGATCATTAGCCGTTGAGTGAGTTCGACGAATCCAATAATTTGAGGTACCGCTATTGTTTGATTGAAAGTCATTTTATCCTGGGAGAAAAATTTTATAACCTCGGGTACAGTGAGGGGAATTATTCCTTAAGGACACTCCGTGAAGTCGGGGGATATGACTTTAAATTTCTGCTTCATCTTATTTCTAAAACTATAACACACTTCTTGGATAGATTATTTTTAATCTTGTGTTGAAGGTGTTGTATAACTTCATAGGTGTTCTTGTGTTTAGACTTGAACTTGCGTTGAAGTTATTGTGTGCCTAAATACAGATTTGTATACCCGAAAACATTGAAACTAACATATATAATATTATCTGCTTCTACCAAAAGACAAAATATCTGTAATTATGAATTAGCTAAATTAACTTTCTCAATATTTTATAAAGTCTGTTGGAATTTCTGTATGATTGATCAATATGAAAATAGAAGAAAAAGAGTAAGTCGTCTTCAATAAGCAACAGTACTTCTAATCCATTTTCACACATCACACCACCATAGTGAATGGAAGGCCATAGAAATCATGCACTGATTGGGATCCATTCCTTTTGGAAGGTGCTGGAAATGCTGCTAGAAAACTGACTTGTGTTGACAGCTGACTGGTGGTTTTTTTAATAGTTCTTTTTATTCTATTTTATTTGATCCATTTTGATTTAAAATATTTTTCTTGAAAAAAAATATTAGAGTGTATTTTATTAAAATGATCTTATTAATAATATTTTAGAATTTTATAGTTTACTACTACTCTGTGTTAATATTAAAGATAATATGGAGGAAACAAAAAAAATTATTAATGAGCTAAAATATACAAATAAAAAGTGAAAAGTATGTTTAATGCAAAGATCAAGTAAAATAAAATGAAGGTAATTACTTATTTATTTGAAATTGATTCATTTAGATCGATTTGATGATTCCTTCGTACGTTCATAAACGGACCTTAATATATAAATAAAATTCTTCCGTGTTAAACCAATACGGAGAGAGAGAGAAAATACAAATATAAATGGGTGTTTGAATAGATTTTTTTTTAAGTGGCTTAAAAACTACAAGTAGATAGCAAGCTACTTTTAACGTTTGATTTTTTTTGTACTTTTAAAGATTAAAGTAGAGTATTTAAAAGTTAAAAATACTTAAAAATAAATTAATTCAAACCTCATCTAAACGTGTTTCTCAGAGAACAGCTTAGGAATATCTTTGGGTATATCCTTTTGTGTGTAGCAAACATAGGATGGATCAAACATTTTCCAACGTTAATTTTGTTATAGCAACAGGGTGCATATATACGTGTCACTAAAGTATTTGTGCCTTTGAAACTCTAAGTTGATCCACTATCAAAATATAATAAAAAATCAGCCTATACAATATAAATTAAATACTTAAATTGTTGGTGTGGATAAGTTAAACTTTATGGTACTACTTTAAGGAGCATTTTGGAACAGATAAGTTGATAAAGACGGGATATTAAGATTCATAAAGTGAGTGATTTTTGCTCCTAAGGACATGGTTGATTGAGTGAGAGATGAGTTTCTTATGTGGAAAATTAGGAGTAGAGTTCAGCCTATCATGACTTCCATCATATGATACTTATCTAATATAATTTATATTTTATGTGTGATTTGTGAGTTATTACACGATGAGTAAGTTATCATAAAATGTTTACCACATAGTGTATCAATAAAATATCACAAAAATCACTTTAGCAAAATAAAATTATTTTTGATAGAAAATAACATTTCAAAATATAAATGACTATTTTTAGATTTGAAAAAAAAAATTTACCACCTGAAATGCAAATAAAAATTATATATCAATGTAAGAAATTATTGTAACAAGGTAACACGAAATTTTTAAAATTTCAAATAGAGAATAAATAAGAAAAATACAATCAACTTGATACTACTGGAAAATAGTGACAAATATATTGATTTGGTTGAGTAATTAATAACTTAATTGTAAATAAACATCGTTATATTACGATATAGAAAAGACTAAATGGAGAAAATTGAAGGAAAGGTGTGATTTAAGTCTTAAATGAAGAATTAGGGACATTGACCAACTTAAAGGGTCAAACATAATTTGAAAACTTAATTAAGTTAATTATGGACTTGATTAATATTTTCTAAATTTTCTAATCTTTTTAAAAATACAAATTAACCCACACCACTCCCCTCTCCAAATTAATCGTCTCTCTCCTCTCTCCCCTCTCTCCATTTCGACCGTGTCTCTCAAGTTTCTCCCAACCAACAATTCTGCGAATTTCTCCCTTCAATCCCGGCGACAAATAGTTGGGCTTCGAGTTCTTTTTCGACTTTCAACCGTCAATGACGTGACAGCATTGCTCTCCGGCGACAACAACTTCGAGTTCTTCATTGTTCCTTTTCTTCTTTCACAGGTAAAAAATTAGGGCCTTTTAGATATTAAGAAAAAGAGGAACTTAAGCCAACTTCTCTTCTAGAATTGATTAACAATTTCAATATTTGTTGCATAAATTTGAAATGGAGACTGAAGAAAAAACTAATTTCTGGTATTTCTTCTCGTCTCTTTTCAGAGTGAAATATGATTTTTTGTTGTTATTGTAGTTCTTGTCGTCAAATTGTTAATTCAATTTGTTAGTGTCTGTTGAGTTTTTTGAAGTTTGATTTTTGTTGTTTGTATTAATATAAACAAAACAATAGTTTTGGTGTTTTTGATCACTGATGTTCTTGGTGTTTGTGTTGTGTTGGTGTTGCTGGATTGATTTGTTGTTTTTCTTGGTAAAAATTATGTATTTAATATTAAATGGTGATATTGTTGTTGTTCTATTAAAAAATATCTTGCTACTGATTTTTCTCTACAACAAATGAACCATCTGATGCAACAGCCAAACCATTTGATGTAACAGATAAATCATCTGATGCAACATAGGAACAATCTATTAGATGAAAACTATCAACTATTCCAACAGGACGACATGTCCAAGACCTTGATTTCTCCCAACAGATAATTCATCTGTTGCGACAGATGACGCTTCCGTTAGAAGAAATCTAAACAATATTGATAGTTGATCTGTTGCACAGACCAGTTATCTGTTTCAACAGATGAGTGATCTGTTGAAAGAAATCACAACAGTATAGAAATTATTTTTATTGTTTACAACAAATTACTCATCTATTGCAACTGGATAGTTATATGTTGCAATAGATAATACACCTGTTGCAATATATGTGTGATTGGTTGCGACTATTATTTTACTGTGTTGTACGTGATAGATTTACTGTTATCCTTTTTCTAACAATAATTTAATCAATTATAATCTTTTTTATTTTGCTATAATTTTTTAGAAATATGGTCCCCCAAAAAAAAAATTGAATCAAATCCAAGTAAAGGAGCAAATGAAGCATCTAGGCTACATCCACCACTCTATAAGCTTGCTTTAAAAACGTTATCTCAATCAGAAGCAGAAGATAATGAACAGGGGGTGAGGAATGTTTCAAAAGAGATGATCCAAATGCTAATAACCCTTCCACTGAAAAGTTAGTCAAAACCTTTAACATTAATAGTTATTCTGTGAGAATACAGTGCAATGGCGCCATAGATTTAACTGGTGATTTTGTGGTTAAGTCGGCCATGGGAAAATCTTTTGACGTCTTTAGGATAATACTTTGAGTCCAAAAATTGAATGCCTATTTCAGGAACAGCTGCTTTGGGCAATATCTTGATTTGTCGAAGGATAACAATGCTCGTTTTCAAATGAAAATGGTATATAATCTTCTCAAGCGTAGGTTTATGTATGAAAATAAAAATAAGATAGATGAGCACCCGCTCACTCAAAAAAAGAAAAG
The DNA here is from genome assembly GCF_002878395.1 of Capsicum annuum. Classification (NCBI taxonomy): domain Eukaryota; kingdom Viridiplantae; phylum Streptophyta; class Magnoliopsida; order Solanales; family Solanaceae; genus Capsicum; species Capsicum annuum. The sequence continues at coordinate 158,199,446 of NC_061111.1, read as the reverse complement.
GCAAGTCAAGTAATGGTGATAACTTGGTGTCCCTTGTTGTTCTAAAGTTCAAAAACAAAAATCTTATAGAAGCATTGAAAGGTAAAAGACTTTCAACAAAGCACAAGCAATCATTGTGCTTGATTCAGTGTACATAATATTCTTAGGGCAAGAGACATTAACAACAACATACCGCTTGGTTTAATAAAGCTATCTAAGGATATTAAGGCATTTAATAGCTATCCTTGGGGTTATGAAAGCTTTATAATAACTATTAAATATTTGTTGACTCTATTAATGTCAAAGACAGTCAACTTATATGGCTTTCTATGGGCTTTCATGGAAAATATTTCTTTTAGTATGATTCATTTATTTTTTATTGAATAATGCTTTTGATTTATTGGAGTTATTTAAAAGGCTTGAGCATTTGAAGTCATTCCTTATTTGAGACAACAAGTGAACTACCATGAAGAAGTTTCATGTCCAAGAATCCTGAGATGGTTGTTGGCTAAACCAATAAAAGTCCAAAATTTCTTGATCTCTTCAACCCCCAAATGAAGTAGTAAGTCTAATTCTAATCAAGCTTTTGTTTTATTTAATAATTTTTAAAAATAATTTAATAATCGTTCTAATATATGTACTAATTTATTTAAGATTGTGCATCTGTGGCTTGTTCCGACCAATCAAGAGTTGAAGATGTCATTTTTACTTACTTTATAGTCTGTGCAAACTCTATCGGACCCTAAAGTCATTGGATAGAATTAAAATGAGATTGTTTGGAGCACAACCATCATAATAAAAACAACAATTTTGGAGGGTGGGCTTGTTGTTGATGGTGTTAGTGGTGATGGAGCTGTTGGTGGTGGTAGTGGTGCTGCTGTTGGGGCTAATGATTCACCTCTTGTAGTTTTTGAAATAATAAATCATTATGATTATGATCATACTGGTTTTACAGATTTTTCCCCTTTTAGCGAACATTTTGCATGCAAATGTCAAGACTACAAGGCAAAACATAATGGAGTGAGTAATGTTATTAATACATTAACTGCTTCTATAAAGGAATTGACATCTAAGAGGGGTGTCATTCAATCAAAGGGTATTTCATATCCATACACTTCATAGAGATTAAGGCGGCTAAGAGGAGGAGGAAAAATATTTTCAAGGCATTATCAAGCATCGAAAAAGGTAAAATTGCAACTCTTCTGTCTTTTTCTTGCACTTTTGATCAATGTACAAGGGACACGGGAGAGCAGCATAAGCTGAAGAAGGTGAATATATATTATCTGTTCTAACAAACAAACAGACTATATATATGTTGCAATATATGACACATTTGTTGAAAATTATCAAACAGATATATGCATCTGTTGCAACAGTTGACTAACCTGTTGCATCAGACGTATTATCTGCTGCAACATATATCTCGCCTGTTTTAACAAATCAAATAGGTATTCATACTATTTTAATTTATACCAACAGATGACCTATCTGCTGCAACAGATGGATAATCTGTTATGACATATTAAATCAAGGCTTCATACTATTTTAGTCTATCTAATCAGATGAGTTATATGTTGCAATAGATGGATCATTTGTTGGAAATTATCATACAGGTCTTTCTACTATTTTAATTTGTCCCAACAGATGATTCATCTGTTGTAACAAATAGGTAATCTGTTGGTACAATTTAAAATAGGAGGAAGACCTGTTCGATTTGGTAAAACAAATGAGTTATCCTTTTCTTTTTTTTTTGAATCTCTGTGATTAGCATTGATAATTCTAACATTTCAGGTGGATGTCACAGTAGAATCTACTGCTGAACAGCATAATATCATAGTTGACAATCCATCAACTGCTTCCAAAGATGAAAAAAAGTGAAACCTATCAGTCGGAAGAATGAAAGAATTACCCATTTGAAGGGTTCAATATCTCGGATGAGTCTTCAAAAAAACTAACAAAGTTGATTAACGACTATTTAGAATGAATTGCCAATGGGCTGTTAAAGCTTAATGACGGTAGATACATAAATTATTTTTAAAGATATTGATTTATACAATTCTTATTGTAAAAACATGACATTAACACATATAAATCATGCAGAAAATAAAATGATAAACACTACAAAGTGAACGAGTCGGGTCTTGGTTTTGATATGTTCGACTTTGTTGTTGCACATCCCTTTGAAAAATTAGTCATATTTGATGTCACAGCCCCGAACTTGTTGGAATGATGAGGTTTAAAGTCCATACATCTTACAATTAATAGTTTGTTTAATTATATCTGTGTATTAATTTTATTGTCATGAAATCTTAAATATTTGATAATATATGCAGCACATCGATGACATTTTCTACTATCTCCGAAAGAAGGGCAAGTTGCAAACACAAGAACAATATTGATACACGATAGAAAATTGTTTGTACAAAGTTTACATCAATAATGTCTACGATAGGTATTGTTAACAACATTCGAAAGTTTTCTGAAATGAGCAATTCTTAATCAATATCATCAAAGGTTTTATTTAGCATTTCAGCTGGCTTACCTTGGTATTTGGTCGACGAAGTGTACATCCCAATCAATTATTGTGATGAATTCCATTGGGTGTTGGCTATCATCGTTCTAAAAGAGAGGTGTATTTGAGTTTACGACTCGTTGTCTACGATACAAAATCTGACCAAAATATTGTCTACTTACCCTGATATAAGTGACTTTTTGGATCAAAAAGTTTGTACTGATTGGTCGATGATTGAAGCATACCGGGATAAAATGAGCAATCCATTTGATGTAGAATATGTTGAAGAAATTCCTCAACAATCTATTTGTAGT
>NC_061111.1:158181475-158193641 GCF_002878395.1 Capsicum annuum | reverse complement strand
AAACATAGAGATTGCGATCTTTTTATTGCCACTTACGCCGAGTATTTGAGCGATGGATTATAAGTTCTAAATTATGGACTTGATGTTACATTACTCCATAAGAGATATGCCACTCTTTTATGAAAATATGGAGAAGCGAAAGCTCATAAATCGTGCGCAAGCAACATTAAAGATCCACGACGATCAAAGTCAAATTTTATAGCACCGGATGAAGAAAAAACTTATCCATATTGAGAAGATCTTTACTGTCAAAGTAATAATCTCTCCGTAAAAATTATTGTCACCCAAACTTAAATTGTTGATTTATTTTTTGAGTAGATCATCTGTACCCATAACAATTTTTTAACATTTCATTATTTGTTGATTTATTTTATATAATTTCTGAAGGCTTCGATTTATTTTATTTTGTCTGTGTTATCCGTAGATTTGAAATTTTTAATTAAAATGGAATACTAGATTTAAATATTTCAATAGATAATGTATCTATTTCAACAGACGACATATCTGTTGAAAATTATCAAACAAGTCTTCCTACTGTTTTAATTTGTTCTAATAGATGACCTATCTGTTGCAACAGATAGACTTAGATATTAACATTTGCATAATACAACAGATGACCAACCTATTACAATAGATAAACTATCTGTTAGAATAGATAGACTATCTATTACAACTAATAGACAATTGTTGCATTATACAAAATTCAATTTTCATCATATATAAAAAATTATCATGAAATAAAAATTGTCATGGTGTTTGTGTTTCTACATCTTTTTTTTATACACAGGATCCAATAATTTAGTTAGTACCTCATAAGCCCAGACCTCTTTCATCCTTGCCACAGTATTGCCATACAGAAAGGTTGTTGGCTCAGCCATTTCTGTCCTGGTCAGCAAACATCCGATGTGTGTAAGTGTGTACGACCCCCATGCAGCACTGGTTTCATTTTTTGGAAGGTCTTTGTCCTTGTTTCGACCTTCAAAATCCCATGTTTGCTTCATCAACACTTTTACTGACAAATGATTCATCAGTTTACTCTACCTCAACAAGTTGGAGAACAACTACAACAGTGGTTACATGTGGGTATAAAATCGGCCTCATCGAAGACAGGTAAGTTATAGTCAAAAACCTTCATATTTCCCTCCTCAAGTAGTATCTCAAAAGCTAGAAAATGTTTGACCTCCATATTCATAACTTTAAGAATCCTCTTTGCAATAATCCTTCATATCTTCATCCCATTGAAACCCAGAAACTAACAAATCAAATCTCGGGCTACCAGATGTTGATGCTAGCTTAATGAGCTCATCATACCTATCCTTGAAATTGTTGTAGAAGTTGAGGTTCATTATCCTATTAGCAACATCATAGGCTTCAGGGTATGCTAATTGCCTGACCATCATGAAGCAGAGAATTTCATCAACATATACGATACAAGAAGACAATTTTTAAATAAGTTAGTCATTTTAAAAAAGAAAAACAAAGTAGAAAGATGTAATGGATGGTCCATCTGTAGCACAGAGTTCTCTGAATCTGTTAATAGATTACCCATCTAATACAACTTATGTAACAGATAGGTAATCTGTTACAGCAGAACCACCGCCAGTTGCACCAGAATACCCAGATGTTGCAATAGATGACACATCTGTTGCATAGATTCTTCTTCATGGAGTAGATTAGATACCTAGCCTAGGAAAAGTAAAGTTACCATATCCATGTTCCACAGGCCCATATCAGTCATCTTATTAAAGTCTTGGGGAAAAAAGGTATCCATGTTGAAGGTTTTTGCGCGTTGCTTGGAATTTATGGTCTTTCTCAAAAAAGCCTTCTATTTGGCGTCAAGATTCGTGTATATGTCCACCTTCTTCAATGGTCTATAAACTTTAATAGCTTCTGGAAGAGGAGGATTTACAATTTTTTTTGCTTTCATATTTGAGAGTATATGTCAATTGTTTTTTTTCTTCCTAACCACTACTGTATGAGTGTATGTCTCTCTTACCTTTTTGGATGGTATGACACCCCTCTTGCATTTCAATTCCTCGATAGCTTTAGCAATAATATTTGTTCTTTCAAAGAGTTTATCCTGTATATCCATGCAGTCTTTGCATTTGTAAAGAGAATATGAGGGTGAAGAGGGGTAAGAGGAACCACAGTAAGGGTAAGAGAGACCGGTGTAAGGGTGAGTGGGACCAGTATAAGGGGTGATTTTAAACATATTTATTTTTTCTTGAGCATCAACATGCTTATCATCACGACTGGTAGCAGCATCAGCATAAGCATGGCTGCCACCAATATGAACAAATCCACCATCAATACTTCCAGAAGCTGCACTCGGATCTGTTACAGCAGGTTGGTCATGAAGAGCCTCAACATTAGGTTGACCTAACCTAACTGCTCTTCTTATGGTTGTTGTTCCATCCAATTCCTTATTTATTAACTCCACCAATAGGTCAGCTAATTTATCAACAAGACCTAGAGTAATAAAATAAGTCATCTCCAACTCTTGTTGAGTGGGTACGATCCATGACTGTACGGCCTAAAAGAAAGGTTAGATATGTTTAAATCAAATAATAATTCGCAATCTGTTGGACAATATATTAACATAGACAAATTATGTAACAGATAATCTTTATGGTGCAACAGATGATCCATATGTGGTAACAGATTAACCATCTATTGTATCAGATTACCCATCTGTTGTATAAGTTGCAGTGGATGGGTAATCTCTTAAGTCAAGTTCAGAGAATCAAAGTAAGATGGTAATTTGTTGCGAAAAATGACTCATATGTCACAACAGATTATCAATCTGTTGCACCAGATGGGTAATATGTTAAGATAAATTACAATAGATTACCCATTTGTTTCAATATCTATCTTTGAGTTAAATTATTTTACTTGAAATAAGACACTACATCATCCGGAGGGTTAAAGAAATCAACCTCCTTAATTCTTGTTGTTTCTCTTTGCAGCCAACCATCTAAGGAACCTTAGATGAGAAACCTCATCCGAGTAATCCTTGACCTGCTTTTGGAGAGGAGGAATGGCTTCAAATGCCTAGCCCTAAAATATGTAAACAATAAGCAAGCAAAAAAGTCATAATAATTATTCAACATAAATTAATAGAAGAGTAAACAAATAGTGATTAAATTTACCATGAAAGCATAAGAAAAGCTATATAATGTGATTGTATTTGGGGATAGCTTTGTCAATAAATATTTGACAGTCAAATTATACTTTCCATATCCCCAAGGATAATTATTGAATTTCTCAAAATCCTCAGCAAGGTTCAATAAATTATCTTTATGACTTTGTTGACTTCTCTTTCCAATATAACAGAATGGGCAAACCAAACTAAGCATATTTGTTCCTTGTAATTCTTTGGTATGTTTTTATCCTTGAGATTTTCTAACAACATTGTGGCTCTATAGCCACATCTAGAAATGTCCAACAATCCATCTATTTTTTCCTTGCGTTTGTTGGTTTTGGTGGGCGGTCGTTTGGACAATGCCTTCCCTTTATTTGATGGTGGTGGTTTGGTTGTCCTGCTTGCCTTTGACTTTTTATGGGGTATTTTCTTGATGAGAGGTTCTTTTGGACGATCGCATCTCAAGTATGTCACTATAGCAACCTCTTTCATGACAAAACAAACTAGCATGCCACAGTAGTTGATCCAGATACCATCCATCTTTTTGCCCCCTCCTTCTAATCTTTATCCCCCCCACGTACTTGATCATATGCTCGAGAATATCATATATCATGTTCATTGACAAAAGGGCATTATTGTCCTCAGGTATCTCAAGGAAGTGTCCAATGCAACTCTTCTTAAAAAGTTAGTCTATGTTGTCCCTCTTTATAGTTTTCCTCAAGTCATCAAAAGGTTTCTCCAACTGAGATTTAAGTACAAAATTGTTCGTTAGTTCTGCAGGGTCATTATCGGCATTATAACGTGAAACCTATCAATACTAATAGTTTTGACGGGGTTATGCTGGGATTTCAATCATAATTCATGCCTCATTGGTGATGCATTATCATTATGTTGATAATCACCTTCTTTCTCACTTTCTACTTCCTCCTCTTTTTGTTTATCTTCTTCTTCCTTCTAGCTTTTATTTTTCTTACCAGCCTCTACATACCCTTCTCCACCTCTCTCAACATTATTTTTATAACTTTTCTAAGCTTTACTTTTTCTTGACTGATATTGTTCAGGAACTTCCTCCGAATCCATTTGTACTCTAGCCTTTTTTGTAAAGTAGTCAGAAGTTGATTCACTTTAAGTTTCTTTTCTTTTGGGAGACATCTTTTAACTACAAACAACGAAAAAATAAAAAATACATTACAATTGATGTCTGCATAATTTAAAAAAAATAAGATAAATTTCAATAAGCTTTTATACGCCACATTATAAGTGTCACGACCAGAACCGGGACCCTGGCCGTGTAAGCATCTCGAACCATGAAGGCCCGAGGGACCTTCTCACTTGTAATCACATACACCATTCATATACCAAAAGGAAGTGCGAGAAGTACAAAAATGAAATGGAATCATGGTCATAACGCTGAAATCTGTTCAGCAATACAAAAATAGTTTCTTTTTCAACATAAAAGCAATATCTTTTTCTGTCTGCGAAATCTCTACTACATAATATATCAAAACTTGTCTAAACCTGGGACAAGGCCCCCAGTAGACCAAAACCATAATAAATGATAAATAACTGAAAGAAAATAAGCCTTCTAAAATATAAAAGGCTCACCAACTGCACTCTTCACTCCTGCCTGAAGAAATCTACTGCTTATCAGGAACCCTAGATTGATCCTTGGAACCTGGAAGGTAGGGTTCAATACAGATGTACTAGTACGCAGATAAATCCAAAATAATGTGTTTATATATAAAATAGGTGAGAGCAATTCACAAATCATCATGCATGATATAGTTCAAAACACTGAGGCACTTATTTAATAATCATAAAACATTCATGTCAATATAATTAAATTCTTTGTATTAATTCTGAGTTAGGTGGCACTCCCCTACAAGTCTAATATTCCACGGGCTATATGGAATTCGCCATTGACTTGGCGGGGAAGCCCCCAACCTACGTTTGCCGCAAGGGTTGGAGTGTTTGAGTCTTATACGCTACAGGACACTAGGCTAGCATAGAATAATATACCCATATCGGCAAAACACGATTTTGGGTAATGAGCTGTCTGAACTCGTGCCTTCTTTGGGGAACCACCTAACATATCTTTATGCCCTATTTTAGCCTTTTCTGAACATGTATTATTCTAAATTCAAAATTATGAGAGTCTGATAGAAATCTGATTTCTATACTAGTCTATGTCTGTTATGGCATTGTCTGATTTGGTATCATCATACCAAGACTTGCAAATTGAAGAATTATGTCATAAAGTGTCATGTCTGATTATTTTATTCTAAACAATGTTCAGGCCACTTAAACATGCATATAGTATAAGAAAATTCATATCTCAAATTATAAGTTAAAATCATGCAAAGGCTTTCCATTCATTCAACAATTAAAATAAGTGGTGGCTACTTTCTCAAAAACATTCCTGAAGTTTCTTCATTTATCAATCTCAATATTTTAAATCATAATAACATTCCTCTCTCCCATTCTTAATCATCATAAAATTCACATAAGATAATTAGCATCTTGATTCCTTCTTTAAAACCACGAAATGTAAGGATTCATAACTTGTAAATCAAGTAACAAAGTAATAGGAGAGCAGGAGATCTAATATTTCATGCTGTCAATTCACAATTCAAAGTTTCAATGGATACATACATATATACTAATCAAATCACTTTCAAGGGAAGGCCTAAAGACCAAAACAATATTCTCAAGGATTCTAAAACATGATTATAATTGTAAATCCAAAACCCTTTCCGTAAAATCAAGATTTCTAAACCTTTTGCATAATTAAAAGAATTTTCTATGCCCATGTAGTTTTTTAGAAAAACCCCACATACCTTATGTTGTTTAGGAGAAAGAGTGGATTCCGGATTTCACCTTAGTTCTTGAAACTATTGGCTTGCAAAGATGAGCTCTTGATCTTAAAAGAATAGGCTAGGATTTTCAATTGATGTTAAGAGAGTTATTTTTCATGAAAACCAACCTAAAGTACTGATATGATGCTTTAACCTCGTGTTTGGGGCATAATAGAATAAGGAAAAATGACCCAATTGCCCTTAAAATGCGGATTTTGAAAGTTGAAACAACTGGGCATCGACGCGATTGGCGATGCGTTGCGCTAAGCCTCAGTACTTTTGCCTGGCAGTTCCTGCACAAAAATTGACCACGCGATGGGTGACTCGGTGCACCAAGATCGCTTTGGTCTACTATTTGGGGACACCAAACAAGGTCTAAATGCGGCCCAAAAAATCTGAAACTTGTTAGAAAAAATCTATTGACCTCCCGGATCATGAACTAGCTAGCATATCAACTATTGAGGGCCGAGAAGGTCGAGAATAAGATCATCAACGATTAGGAGCTCAAAATGACTAAGTCCCTTTTTACACTTAGAGTATTTTCAAGATGCTAGCCTCTCAAACATGGCTCTAGATGACATCAAGTCAAACAAAACTACGGGGCGTTACAATAAGAAAATTCCAACAGACAACCCATCAGTTGGAATAAATGAATTATCTGTTACGACAAATGCATAACCTGTTGCAATAGATGAACAACTGGATGTATGAGATCAAAACAATATTGCTACTGGTTTATTTTGTGTCAACAGCTGAAACATTTATTGCAACAGATGAGAAATCATTTTGAAGATCTACGTTAATATATTCCAATAGATGTTCCACTTGTTGCAACAGATGGACCACCAACAACACCACCATCAATGCCACCAATACCAACACCACCCCCAAGACCACCACCAATGCCACCAATACCACCACCACCACCAACATCATCCAACAATACCACGATAATCAATGAAGCACTGTGATAAAAACAAGGGTTTTCTCGAGTTCTTTCTATATTTTTGCATCAAAACTCAAAATTGTTAACCTATTCTCGAAGATAATATAATTAAAAATCTTATTTTTCATTATTAACTAAAAAGCCCTAATTTTTAGATGAAAAAATAAATGTAGAACTCTTCCCAAACTTTGTTACCTATGAAGACAGAGAAAACGATAGATACAAGCAAGAATAAAGTCAAAAATAACAATTATGTGGTCGAAAATGGAAAGAAAATTAATCTATTGTAAAGGATTTAGTAATATGTTGAGTAATTGTTGTTTGTATTGTTGAGAGAGAAAGAAAAGTGAGAGAACTCAAGATTTGAAATGATGAAATATTTTTCCGAAAAATGGATGATTTGTATGGGTTGATTTTATTTTGAAAAAGAATGACAAGTTTTAAAAATATTAATTTGGTCTGAATTGATCTGAATTAATTTTTTAATAGAGATAAACTTAAATTGTTTCATCATAATAAATTGTATCAAGTTCAATTGGAACATTAACGAATTTAATAATATTTGAAATAATAATTGAATATGAATTATTTCAACTCACATAGATCAATCGAAGACTCAGGTCAAGACAACCGCAGCTACAACACCATGCAGTTGCAACGACTCAATTAAAATTCCTATCAACTCATCCCTAATTCTAGCTAAATCAATTTAGATATTATTTCAAATAATAATTTAATATGAAATGTTTCAACTCAAATTGATTAGTCGATGACTCAGTTCAGAACGAATGCAGCTTCAACATCATGCAATAGCAACAACTCAATTGAAACTGTAGTTGACCCTATAAACCCATCCTTAATTCTAGATAAATCAATTTAGATATTTTAAATAATAATTTAATATGAAACATTTTAACTCAAATTGATCAGTTGATGACTCAGGTCATGATAAACGCAGCCCCAAAGTCATGCAATTGCAACGACTTAATTAAAATTATAGTTGACCCTATTAATCCATCCCTAGTTCTATCTAAATAAATTTAGATATTATTTCAAATAAGAATTCAATATGAATTGGTTAAATCCAAATTGATCAGTCGATGACTCAGGTCAGGACGAATGCAGCTCCAGCATCATGCTATTGCAATAACTCAATTGAAATTGTAGATGACCATATCAACCCATCCCTAATTCTAGAGAAATTAATTTACATATTACTTCAAATAATATCTTGATATGAATTATTTAAAGACAAATTGATCAGTCGATGGCTCGGGTTAGGACGAACGCAATACCAACAACATGCAATTGTAATGACTCAATTAAAATTATAGTTGACCCTATCAACCCATCCTTAATTCTAGATAAATCAATTAGATATTTCAAATAAAGTATTGATATGAATCATTTCAGCACAAATTGATCAGTCGATGACTCAGGTCAGGCTGAACGCAATACCAACAACATACAATTTCAATGACTCAATTGAAATTGTAGTTGATCCCATCAACCCATCCCTAATTCTAGCTAAATAAATTAGATATTTCAAATAGTGGCTTGATATGAATCTTTTTAATACAAATTAATCAGTCCACGACTCAGGTCAGGACGAACGTAATACCAACAACATGCAATTGCAACAACTCAATTAAAATTGTAGTTGACCTTATCAACCCATCCCTAATTTTAGCTAAATCAATTTAGATATTTCAAATAATGACTTGATATTAATAAATAAATAAGGTACTAACCCGTTGTATCAAATGGCACATCTGTTGAAAATTATCAAATAATTTTGAAAATTCAGAGTCGCCACTTGACATAATCCGGTGTGCCAAGTCACCTTGGAAAATCCTTTTCAAAAATATTTTGACTCTTGAAACTAGTTTGCGAACAGAGATTCCAGCTAAGGAATTCTTTCAACCGAGGGGAAGGTGTTAGGCACCCCTCGATCCCGTGGTTTGACCATGGTCACTTGGTAGGGAGTATCGGCTAACTTAACATCAAAGAGTGTATAAACCACAAGAAACACATAAGACAATAAATCAAACAAACACACCAAAACAAATCCCCAAAAATAATGTTTAGTCCAATTATACAGACCAAATTAAAAAGAAATGCAAAAATATAAATTCTATTCTAACCTACCCTAATCCTAACTACGCTCCCATGCTACCCGGTGCCTCGGGCATTCATCATGGACATCCTCCGAGTATAAAATACTTCGGAGAATTCCCCGAATAAAATAATACAAGTACCTCAGGGCATTCCCCAGCCAAATGATACAATTGAATCAAGTACGACAAACTTAGAAAATATTCAATAAACATTGCATATTCAAACATTCAACAAAAACTTAATCCTAAATTTTGCCTACCCGAACCTACATTGCCTATCCGTTTCCACTTGTCATAATTCTTTCACGTTCACACAATGTTTATGCTTATTTCGGATTAAACAAAAATAATAATTAACCCACGTTAATCTAATTCAACCCTTTTTATCAAGTTCTCAATTCCACCCCCGCTAGCTTCATTTTTATCAATCAACAATCAACTCAGGGTCATATTCTTTCCTCAAACCACCATAGCCGAATCAACCAACATCATGATCAACATCAATAATAAAACCAACAAACATAATAACACCACACATAATCATAACCAATTCGACATACCAAGATAAATAAAAAGAGAGCGGGTTAAGAAATGGACCTTCCAATATCAAATTTCATTGATAATATGAGTTAAGAAAACCTGGATTCGGAGCCCCAACCAGAAAACCTCAAAAACGAACCAAAATCCAAACTCGATAGTGAAATTTGTAACTCTAAAACTGGTCGCGATCAACAAATCAAGAAGAATAGGATTTAACTTGTCGAATTAGTAGCAAAGAGGGATTACAGATAAGATTAAAACCAAATAACAACAGAACAAACCAGCACATTTAACGATATTTTGATGAAACAGAAGAGAAGATGATCGAGAAAATGTTTCTCTGGCCAGAGACATCAGACACTGGCCAGCACCCCCTTTTTTGTGATTTTTGGATAGATTCGATGGCGTATGACGTGTTTCTGGCGAAGGTGTCGCCAGAACAATGATCAGAAGTTCAAAATTTGTTTTTTCTTTCAATTCTCACGCCAATTTTCACTTCTTTATCTTGTTATTTCACTGTATCTCTCATGTGCGTGTGTTTTTTGAGTGTATGTATGCCAAAATGGAGAAGAAAAATGGGTTCAATATATAGCCTTTAAGAAGAAGAAAAAGACAGAAAACAAAAATAGTTTCCTTCCCCCTTTTTTGGTTCCCAATGATGATGAATGGAAAAAAGAAATGAAGTTGCTTTCCCTCCCCTATGGGCCCCCTCTTTATGATATGGATAGATATATGTATATCCTAGAAAAAAGAAAACCAACCACCCTTATTCAATTCCAAGAAATGGCATTATATTCGAGGATTGTGGGGTCCACCAGTAAGGTGTCTTTTTCCCCCTTTCCTGAAACTTTCTCCTTTTGTTTTCTAATGTCTTGGTATAAAATTCTTTCTTTGTGGGCAAGAAAAAGGAAGGTAGGGGGGTCACGTGAGGTGGGGTAGAAGGGGTGGGGGTTAGATGTCCATTTTTGATTGGGTGGGTTGTTAGGATGTTTAAAAGAAGATAAAATTTGTTAGGTTTGTTAAATGGGATAAAAAAATAGATAAATAAATGAGTAAAAAGGTGAGGTAGTTATTTATTTGTTTTTCTTGTGGAAACTTATAAAAATGGGGTTAAATTGTGTGATAACGAGATAAGGAATGTTTCTTGACGGGGCAAAATTACATGTCTACATCATGCCCCCTTTGAATGTAAACACCTAGTGTTTTCATACAAAGAAGTAGACAACGAGGAAAAATTTTGTCCCGATCATTATTCAAAGAAAGAAACAGAAGGAAGAAGGGCAACCGAGTCTTGACGTACATCCACCTATCCAAGTTATGAGGGAATCAAGTGACAGGTATCTCAAAGGATTGGAAAGAGATGGACTATACCGAGTTTGAGAGTCGAGTGAGGTTCCATCGAGGTTCCGGTTCGCGGCTCTGTCATTACATCAAAAATAAAAAATTACAAGTTAAAACATAAATGAAATTATAAAATCCTATCTATGCAGCTTTTCTTGACTCTTGACTTGAGTTTTATCACCATATTCTTTAGGCGGGCTCCTAACTTGTGATTTCTTTCAACTTATTGCTTAGTTTTCCATTGCTTAACTTTTCATTCATTCGCCCTGTGCTTCGGGCGGGCTCCTAACTTTCCATTTCATTACCCTGTTCTTCAGGCAGGCTCCTAACTTGCAATTTCCTCACCTTATTCTTCAGGCGGTCTCCTGACTTGCTATTTTCATCACCCTATTCTTCAGGTGGGCTCATGATTTGAGATTTCATCACCCTGTTCTTCAGGTAGGCTCCTGATTTGCAATTTCATCAACTTCCAATTTCATCGCCCTGTTCTTCAGGAGGGCTCCTGAAACTATAATCAAAGCCAGAACAAAAATTATCCCAACAAAGATCATAATAAAGAAAGATTTCATTTTTTGAAAGTATGGTCTCATTTTTCAGGAGGGTCCTAAACATCAAGTAAAATCTCATTTTTTAGGAGGGTCCTGAACAAAAGGTAAAATCTCATTTTGCAAGAGGGTCCTGAACATAAAGTAAAATCCCATTTTTCAGGAGTCCTGAATATAAAGTAAATTCCCATTTTTCAGAAGGGTCCTAAACATAAAGTAAAATCCCATTTTTCAGGAGGGTCCGGAACATAAGGTAAATTCCCATGTTCCAGGAGGGTCCTGAACATAAAGTAAATTTTCATTTTTCAAGAGGGTCCTGAACATAAAGTAAAATTCCCATTTTTCAGGAGGGTCCTGAACAAAAGGTAAAATCTCATTTTTTAGGAAGGTCCTGAACATAAAGTAAAATCCCATTTTTCAGGGGGGTCCTGAGCAGAAAGCAAATTCTCATTTTTCAGGAGGGTCCTGAATAGAAAGTAAAATTCCTATTTTTCAGGAGGGTCCTGAACATAAAGTAAATTCCCATTTTTCAGGAGGGTCTTGAACATAAAGTAGAATTCCCATTTTTTAGGAAGGTCCTGAACATAAAGTAAAATCCCATTTTTCAGGAGGGTCCTGAACATAAAGTAAAATTCTTATTTTTCAGGAGAGTCCTGAACATAAAGAAAAATCCCATTTTT
>NC_061111.1:158089155-158181375 GCF_002878395.1 Capsicum annuum | reverse complement strand
AGGAGGGTCCTGAGCAGAAAGTAAATTATCATTTTTTTCATGAGGGTCCTGAGCAGAAAGTAAAATTCTCATTTTTAGGAGGGTCCTAAACATAAAGTAAATTTCTATTTTTCAGGAGGAACCTGAACAGAAAGTAAAATCCCATTTTTCAGGAGGGTCCTGAACAGAAAGTAAAATCTCATTTTTCATAAGGGTCCTGAACAGAAAGTAAAATTCTATTTTTCAGGAGGGTCCTGAAACGAAAGTAAAATCTCATTTTTCAAGAGGGTCCTGAACACAAAGTAAAATTCCATTTTTCAGGAGGGTCCTAAACACAAAGTAAAATTTCATTTTTCAGGAGGGTCCTGAATGGAAAGTAAAATTCCATTTTCAGAAGGATCTTGAATGGAAAGTAAAATTCTATTTTCCAGGAGGGTCCTGAATGGAAAGTAAAATCCCATTTTGCAGGAGGGTCCTGAACAGAAAGTAAAATCTCATTTTTCAGGAGGGTCCTAAATAGAAAATAAAATCCCATTTTTCAGGAGGGTCCTAAACAAAGTAAATCCCATTTTTTAGGAGGGTCCTGAACAGAAAGTAAATTCTCATTTTTCAGGAGGGTCCTGAACAGAAAGTAAAGCCCCATTTTTCAGGAGGGTCCTGAATAGAAAGTAAAATCCCCAAATATGCTTTCCCAAAGGTAGCTGAACTTATTGAACAAAACTTTACCCCTGTTCCATCAAAGAGAATTTGTCAGTTAAAACTTAGTGGTGGCTTGCCACATTAGCTTCTCAGTATCTACTCCACCACTCATTCCTTTCATCTTTGTTTCGAATCGCTGACACTTGCCCCTATTTTGCTGCATCATTGACCCAGACTAGATCGAGGGAAATGACTTCTGACTTAAATAATGAATTTCTATTTTACCATGTCTCTGAGATGCACACTTTTCTAAATCTGAACACTCCCATGAACCCAACAGCCTGTCAGTTGATAGACTTCCTTTTCTTTGTGTTGGATTACGATCATATTTCTTTTATGTTTTGGTCCTCAGCTTTTTCTCATACAATTGGAAAGACTGATAGCAAGTTTTGAAATCCTTTCTCGCTTGTTTTGACACAAACTTGACTTAAAATGTAAAGAAATGATGGCGACTTTTATTTTGATAAATGACATAAAAGGACAAAAAGATGAATATGCAAATGAAAGAAAAGGGCATGTCCCTTATTCAAAAAGAAAACTCATCTGAATACGGCAACCAACTCCAATGAGTATGACATGCGTTTTGGGTTAAGCTGTCTGATCTTTCTACCCAAACTTCAACCTATTGTTGTTGAGTTCATGCCTTTTCTGCTGAGTTTCTTCTTCAAACCCAATGGACTCATATATCTCATTCAATTGATGACATCTTGAAAGATTTTTTGCCAACCTCTTTCCTTTTCATTTTTCTCTCGAACTCGCCATCGCCTTACGGTGCCCATAAGGGTTTTCACCAATAAGACTTTCTCATTTTTATTTTCTCTCAACTCCCCATCGCCTTATAGTTCCCGTGAGGGTTTTCACCAGTAAAACTCTCTCATTTTTATTTCTTTCCTGATTTCTTATGCTGAGGAAAACAAGTAGTACCCCGTGATGTATCGTCATATTCATTGCATGCTAAACCTTAAAATTATCAAAAATTAATCTGAAGGACTTTGTTTGGTTGTAACTTGGTTTTTGGATAAGGTTAGAAAAGGATAGCAAGAGGCTCAAACGACACTTGAAGCAGGGGAGACTTACAACTTTTGAAATTGACCCAAATAACACATTAACTCATGCCCAATTTTTCGTAGACTGGGTGACTCTAAAAATTTTATTTGATTGGACCAATCCTAAAATAAGGCAGCCTACGTATCTCACTCCTGAGAGAGGAGAATTAGATCGCACGTAGTTCCACCAGCTTGTTCTTTGTTTTGATTTGATTTTTATTTTAATTTTCAAACTCTTTCTTTTGTTCTTATTTTCCTGATATTTATTTTGACTCTATTTGATTCCAAATGAGGGATATGAAAGAAAAATAAAACTAAGCTCAAACGGGTAAACAAAGGATGACACAATGTTTGGATAGAAGAATAAAATGCCTTTATCATATCAATCTTCAAAAATGCAAGTACTAAACATACAATAAAATCAACAAAGGATAAAATATCATACATAATATCTTTTGACCACATCAGCATTGATAGCCATTTCTTCCATTTTGCCTTTAATACCTATCAAATATAAGGCACCATTGGGCAACACTTTCTTCACAATAGGGACCTTGCCAGTTTGGGGAGAACTTGCCTTTCGCTTCAACCTGGTGATGATTCCCTAGATTGAGTGGCTCAGTTTCATTCAAATCAGGATTTGGCTTGTCTTCAAACTATTCCAACTCTTTGCTTATTTCCGCTAGTGCCTCTTCTTCATCATATTCCCTCTCTTGATTCATTATATCTTTATTAGTTTGAATTTTAAGATCAGGCTGAAAATTCTGCATGCATGTCATGTCATTAGAATCAGCATAAAGAGAACTGTATAAAGAAAAAGACAAAATCAAAATATATTAGACACAAAATAAGTGGACATTGCATTTCATTAAAATGGAAAGATAGGAGGGTTTAAACACCAATGACAACATAACATAAACAAACTAAAATCCGAATTACAATCCTAAAATAACTCGGATAAATAGAAAAAAAAAAACTACCAAAACTCCCTCTTGACATGGAGAGGAGTGACTTCCCAATTATTGAGCCGGACAGCTGGACCTATGAATTGCACGTCTGCCTTACTGGTACCTTCTCCTGCTTCAACCATGTCAACTTCGATCAACAGGTTCCTGAAGTCATCAACCAATTCTGCTCCAAACTCTATAGGTTCCACGACACTGCCCTTGATGAATGAGTTACTGAGTAGGGGCATTGGGTGAAGGAGTGACCATATTTCCTTTTTCCTTCCCATTGCCTTCTTCAGATCTTCAATCATAGGTTCAAATCCCAAACCAAAAGTGTCCATGTTCTCATTCATACATATGGGATGAACCATACCATGCAGAGACACTCTCAAACTCCTTCCTAGCTCGAATCCTTATTTTAACATTTTATTTATCATTATAGTAGAAGCAGGAGACAATTGTGGCCCTGGAATAACCTGCCCTTCAACGATATGATTCACCGATACTGTATCAAAAGTTTGATAGATAAATATCTCCTCTACATTATTTGATTCAATAAGGGACAAGGGAGAATCTTCGTAGGCGAAAAAATACCCTTCACCATGAATAACCACTTCTTTCCTGTCATGCTCAAACTTGATCATTTGGTGCAATATAGATGCAACCGCCTTGGCTTTGTGGATCCACGGTCTTCCCAATAACAGATTGTAAGAAGATTCTATATTAAATACTTGAAACTCTATGGTGAACTCAACAGGCCCTATAATCAAAATTAGTTCTATTTTGCCAATGGGGTTTGATTTTGCACCATCGAAAGCCCTGACACATACATTGTTGGGCCTGATCCTCTCAACACCAATATTCAACTTTTGTAAAGTAGAAATAAGGCAGATATTTGCACCTAAACCTCAATCAATCATGACATGATTTATGTAGAAATCTTCGTACTTCACCATAATGTAAAGACCCCGGTTATGCCCCGTACCTCCAACAGGCAATTCATCATCAAAGAAGCTGATCCGATTGACCTCAAAGATTTTTCCAATCATTTTCTTAAGCTGATTTACTGTAATCTCCCTAGGAATATATGTTTTATTTAATATCTTCAATATAATATCACAATATTCCTTGGAATGCAACAACAAAAATAAGAGGGAAATTTGAATAGGAGTTCTCTTCAACTGATCTATTATTGAATACTCTGGCAACTTTATTTTTTTCAAAAATTCTTTGGCTTCTTCTTTGATGATAGGCTTTTTGATAGATAAAGGTCCACTCATAATTGGCTTGGACTTCCTTAAACTTTCAGGCACGAAGCATCTTCCTGACCGAGTCAAACCCCCTACCTCATCTACATCTTCCTCTACTTCCTTCCCCTGATAGGTCATCATAGTCTGCTTATCGTTCTAAGAAATCTTTTTCGTATCAACTATCGGAGGTTGGGTCATCGGTTTGAGGATAATAGGCGCTGCCAGTGCTCCTTTCACCGTCAAGATAGGCTTACCCATCAACTTAGGTTTATCCTGAGTTAAATCAATATATCTTCTAGCACCTTGCACTGTGATCATGGGTTTCTTTATGCTTTCTTGGGCTTTATCTTCTTTCATTCTTTCATGGCTTAATGATATTGCTTTCAATGAATCTGCTATATTTACCAATTTTTCCTCGCTGGTCTGAATCTTGACAATAGGCTTATAACAACTTGATGACTCTTTCCAATCAAATATCAATTCTAATATATTAGTTTCAGCATGGGTTGGCAACGGATTCTGGTTAATGTTTGGAACCTCCGGGGCCTGGACCAATAACTGATTTGTGTTAATTAAATCTTGGACGGCTCTCTTTAAATACCAGCATTTCTCGATATCTTGGCCTGGCATGTCAGAACAATATGCACACCTTAAAGAATAATCAAGATTCCTTAGGGGTGGATTTGAAAGCATTTCTTGAATTGGGCTTAAGACCTTCATCTTTTTCAACCTATCAAACAAGATAGCATATGACTCCCCAAGAGGTGTGAACTAATTTTTGACCGCCTTCTCTTTCTTGTACTCGGGCCTGGGTTAGAAACCGGGTCTGGAAGGGTTTTGGTAATTTGGAGGAGCTGATAGATGATTTTGTGGAGCTTACACATGCCATTGCGGGTAAGAAGGGGTTTGAGCATATGGTTGTGCGCTATATACTGGGTAAGAAGGGGGTGGAATGGCATATGGTGGGTTTTACGGAGGGTAGTAATGATGGGGAGGAATATATGGAGCTTTGACATAGGCTTGGGCTTAGGATTAGGGATAGGGGTGAGGCGGTCTTTTGGGATAGGAATGGGGTCCAACAACAACGGTCGCCATATCCTCTTTCTTCTTTTTACCTCCGAACGAGCCAGATCTACCTTGAATAGCTTGTGTGGTGGCTTTTAACACAGCAAAACACATTATTCAACCGGTTTTGATTCCTTCCTCTATCATCTCTCCTATTTTGAGGACTTCAATAAAAGACTTTCCCATTGTCGGAAGTAAATATTGAAAATAGGTCTCATCTTGTGCCTGAATGAAGATCTCTACCAGCTTACTCTCTTTCATTAGAGGCTTTACCCTGGCGGCCTATTCACACCACCTTATCGCGTATTCCTTAAAGCCTTCGGTGTTTTTCTTCTTCATGTTGACCAAGGATTTTTCGCCAGGAATCAGGTCGACATTATACTAAAAATATTGCACAAACTCAAAAGGTAAGTCATCCCAGTTGTTTCACATGTTGATATCTTGACCGATAAATCATTCTGAAGCCAGATTGAAAAGACTCTCGCCAAAGAAAGCCATAAGCAACTCTTCCCTTCCCCCTGCATCCCTCAATTGGTTGTAATAACGTTTCAAGTGTGCCACAGGATCACTGTGCCCAACATACTTCTCAAACTTGGGCATTTTAAAACTGAGGGGAAGGTTGACGTCTGGGAATATGCAAAGATCTTTATAGGAAACACTCTTATAACCTTCGTTTCCCTACAGATTCCTCATGGCCTGTTCCAAACTTTTCAATTTTCATGCTATGACCTCCTGGTCCTCTGTTGCGACAAATTTCTTCGTATCAAATAGAAATACAGGTGTCTAAGCGTACCCATATGGTTCATTCATTCTCAAAGTAGGCTCTGGGGCATAATACTTACTATCTGAAACTTTTAATACTAGCTCACTGGCTGACCGAGGAAACACTATTGTCGGATGCACAGCATATGTGGGAGCTTCAGGTAGTAGCGGAGCCACGAACACAGGTGTTGCCGGTGGCGCTAGCTGAGTCACGGGCCTTGGTTGAGGATCTGCCAGGGGCACACTAGAAGTGCCAAGGTAATATTGTCGCGGAGTGAATCCTGATGCGTGCTCCGGTGACTCAATGGGAATAGATAATTATGCCTAAAAGAGCGGTGGGCAATTGGGAATATTCCTAAGATCTTTAGGGATTAGTGGAGGAGGCATGCCACTAGCCCATGCTCGGTGTAGATCTAGCAATTGTTGTCTAAGTCTCAATACCCCATCATTGTGTTCTAAACTTTCTTCCCTGGGATCCTGATCTGGGTCAATGAGTGAATTTTCAATCTCCCTACTAGCCATGGAAAACTTCGCTTTTGATCTAGTGAAGTACGGGTGACTAGCCAGAGTGCTGCAAACCAACCACTTATCTGAAAGAACATGCTCATCAAAGACAAAACCCGTTAGGATTAGGTCACACAACAAGCATGGGAATCACATTTGTAAAATTGTCCTAGATTCATGCGTATTTCTACCAACCTTTGAGGGTAGCAAGGTCATTTTAACATCATCCCAATCTTTTTCCTATACCCATTTGCTTCTTTACTCCAATCACACCTCTCTCTTTTTTTTCTCTCTCTTTTTTTTTATTTTTTTTCTTTCACCATCACTTCTCTCATCTCTCGCGTCAGTCCCTTTTTTATCCATTTTTCCCTTCTCTCATTATTTTTCTTTCTTTTCCTCTCTCGTTGTCTCTCCTTTTATCATTCTTTATGTCTTTTGTTTTTCCTTAAAATTAAATAAAAATAATGAAAAAAAACAAGAAACAAAATGATTAGATCGAACCCAAAAGTAGGTTGCCTACGTATCAAGTTGTACATGAATCAGATCTTGCGTAGTTCGGGCAGCGCATGCATAACTATCACAAAGTTAAGTTTTTTTTTTGATGAAAAATAAACAAAAGAAAGAACAACGCAACGTCACAACATTTCATAGAAAGACAACTAAAACAAACTTCGAATTTTAGACAACTTAAAACTGATCAACAAAGACTAAACAAATTTCTAGACCAATAAAATAACATGCGTAACACTCCTAGTAAAGACCCCTAACGTTTAAAACAAACATGACACCGACTGAACAAAGACACAACAACATAGTGACAGAAAAAATAAAGGACTCAAACTAAATAAAAGATGAGGGTTGCTCCTTCAAATTGGTGCACTGTGGGATAACCCTGGCTGAGATGGACCTGCCTGTGAAGTTCCCTCTTTCTCACTCAAATCATGCAACATACCTTGCAATGATACTTTGATATCGGGGAGAAAACCTCTAGCCCGTGTACCTGCCTCCTGGGGAGTACATCTATAAAGATTATTCTGATATCCTTCCACAGTTGCGAGTAAACTTGATAGTTGGACTCTCAATTCTTCCACTTTAGCCCCCGCATCTTCATCCTGATGGTCATTAACTATGCATTCTTCTTGCACTCTCCCTCTAAGCTACATTGGTAATGGCCTCCTGACACCCCGAGGTATGCATTAAAGCTAGACTCTATATCTTTGAGTGTACCCCGAATTGTCCATACCTACTTTGAAAGAATCTACACCCATTTTTGTTGCATTAAGCCAGAATTGCTTGTACTTGATTTCCCCTTTGGCTATATCCTTAAAGTACTCGATATCCTTTTAAAGGTCCAATATCGGTGGGATATCTTGCTTCCTACCCAACTGACGCATTACCCTACCCGGACTATAAGGCCTAGTGAATTTGAGTACTATCAGAACTAGAAGAGGATACATGCAAAATCCAGAAAATATTACCTTAGGATTGAGCCATCGATAGGTCTAAAGAATATTGTCGTGTGTTCTTGCTTTGAGAAATTCGACCCAAGCATTGACTCTCACATGTAAAGAAAATTTATCAAAACGCATTCTCTTCTCCATAGAGTACACCCAATTATCCATACAACGATCAACCACGTCTGCTCTAACTAAAGAAGGTGCATGCAAATGCTCTATCATCCACAATTGTAATATTAAGTTACTCCCCTCAAAAAATCAAATCCCTCCTTTTACCTCAGTCAAAGCCTTATATATTTCAATTAAGATCATTGATACAATGGTAACTTACACCTTTTTCTTGACTAAAGTCATCACCATAGATTGTAAGCGGGTGTTGCTATGCCTCTCATCTAACGGGAACACCAAGATGCCCAGTAGATCCAAACAGAAAACCTCGAGATGACGTTGTTCCCACTTCTTCTTGGTAGTAGAAAATTCATCCCAATAGCAGTCAGAACTTTTCGAGGACCCAAATCTAGCAAACAAATAGTCGAAGGAAATCCATGATTGTTTGAGACACCCTAAATTCTTGTAATCTTTCAACCCACAAAATTGAAGAAATCTCTTGCCTGTATGATTTCGAGCTAAAATCATTTGTTGATCCATATAAGGCAGTCAAAACAAACGAGATATTTCAGCCAGTGTAGGAGTCAATTCACAACTTTCGAACCTAAACACAAATTATTTGGATCTCAAAAAGTCAACACGACCTCTATTAGATCTGGACGGGGCGTGAGATCAAGAAGCGCTACCAGATTGCCTAAAACTTTCCTCACTTCATGCTTTTCAAAGTAATTGAATGTGACCCACCACTTGATCAACTTTCTGGGTACCTTGACAACCATAAGGACTCTAGACTTTGTGGACAGATCCATCCTGTAATAACACATAAGACATTACCTCAAAAATTCAATAGGAGCAAAAATTTCCAACCCTTGAGACTTTGACGCGGACATGTCGAAGGGATATGCCACTTTATGACTCCAAATTGCCGAACAGTACCACTGAATAAAACCAGCCTACTTGGCTAGGAAAACTAACAACACTAGATTATGGGGATAAAAACATAGGCTAAGACTAAGACAAAGGCCAAAAATAAAGATTACCGAACGCACCGAGGGTTACCTAAGTATCTCGCCCCAAGGAACGGGAATCAGGTATGTGTAGTTCATCCAGATTAGACAATTAAGGATTAAAGAACAGACTAAGACTTGACCTAAGAGACGCAATTACAAACAGACAATAAAAGATGTCAATAAAATCTTTTTGAGTTTTTTAATTTGACACTTCTCATAAAACAGACACCAACAATTATGAAAGAAAAAATCTTTTAGGGTATTTTCGTTATATGAAATGTACAAAACTTCTACCATTTTTTTTTTGCATTTTTTTTCTTTATAAAAAGCTCCAATCAAAAAAAATATTTTTTTTTTAATTTTCGAATTATGAATGCATGGTAAAGGAACAAAAGGAAAGTCTTTTTTGATGTTTTAGAGAAAATAAGTACGAAAGGGGAAAAAACTCTTTTTTGAATTTTTGGATTGTGAAAAACAAAAGCCATAAAGAACTCTAAAAACTACAAAACTCTTTTTTTGCTTTTTGACTCACTTTTTCTTTCTTTTTCCCTTTTTTTTTACACGCTTTACTTCTAACACATGATTTCCCCAAATCGGTCCGTCAAATGACCACGTTAGCCTCAAAGATGCAACATTTATCACGTAGAGATGCTTCAAAGGTGAGTCTCCAACAATGGACCAAATGGGTCCCACTAAGTCTTAATATGATGCAGATAAGCATGACATAAAGGGTGACCTACGATGGGGTTTACTAACAAGGCTGTTCAGGGGAGCATATGGTTGATAGTGGCTTCTTTGCTTTCCACCCACTCCATACGTCCGATGGCTCCCCCTCCTAAAATAAGGGTGACTCAACTAGAGTTTGTGTGCACGACGTGCACTCCAGGACTTGTTGCAGAAAGAATAACTCGGGTTATGCACATGATGCTAGATATAAAGCAGTAACACATACGATAAAAACTATAAACAAAGAGCACGTAGGCACCCAACAATTATAAACAATAACAAAAAACAACACAAACAAAATGTCTATACACTTATAATGTCAAACTAAGTTGATACAACTCCAAAGATAAGCTCTAATTCTAAAAAAAAAAAAGGTCCCCAGTGGAGTCGTCAGAGCTGTCACACCCCTTTTTCAACTCAAAAAAAATTCAATTTTATGGTTCGAAAGGGTTTTCATTATTAAAGTGACAAAAGGATGAAAATCTATTTTAAAAAGCACTATTTACATTTTTTATTCAGAGTCGCCACTTGACATAATCCGGTGTGCCAAGTCACCTTTGGAAAATCCTTTTCAAAAATATTTTGACTCTTGAAACTGGTCTGCGAACAGAAATTCCAGCTAAGGAATTTTGTTGACCGAGGGGAAGGTGTTATCCTCCCCTCGATCCCGTGGTTTGACCACGATCGCTTGGTAGGGAGCGAAACACACCCAATCAAACATAAGAAGTGCGAAAATATAAATCCTATTCTAACCTACCGTAAATATAAATCCTATTCTGACCTATAAACCACACGAAACACATAAGATAATCAATCAAACAAACACACCCAAACAAATCCCCAAAAATAATGTTTAGTCCAATTATACAGACCAAATTAAAAAAAAATGCGAAAATATAAATCCTATTCTAACCTACCTTAATCCTAACTACGCTCCCATGCTACCCGATGCATCAGGCCTTCATCATGGATGTCCTCCGAGTACAAAATACTTCGGGGCATTCTTCGAATAAAATAATACAAGTACCTCGGGGCATTCCCCGGCCAAATGATACAATTGAATCAAGTACGACAAACTTAAAAAATATTCAATAAGCATTGCATATTCAAACATTCAACGAAAACTTAATCCTAAATTTTGCCTACCCGAACCTACATTGCCTATCCGCTTCCACATGTCATAATTCTTTCACATTCATACAATGTTATGCTTATTCTGGATTAAACAAAAATAATAATAAACCCACGTTAATCTAATTCAACCCTTTTTATCAAGTTCTCAATTTCACCCCCGCTAGCTTCGTTTTTATTAATCAACAATCAACACATGGTCAAATTCTTTCCTCAAACCACCATATCTGAATCACCAAACATCATGATCAACATCAACAATAAAACCAACAAACATAAAAACACCACTAATAATCACAACTAATTTGACACACCAAGATAAATAAAAAGAGAGCGGGTTAAGAAATAGGCCTTTCGATATCGAATTTCATTGATAATATGAGTTAAGAAAACCCATATTCGGAGCTCCAACCAGAAAACCTCAAAGATGAACCAAAATCCAAACTCGATATTGAAATTTGAAACACAAAAAATGGTCGTGATGAACAAATTGAGATGAACGGGATTTAACTTATCGAATCAGTAGCGAAGATCGATTATTGATAAGATCAAAACCAAATAACAATAGAACAAACTAGAACATTTAATGATATTTTGATGAAACAGAAGAGAAGATGATTGAGAAAATGTTTTTCCAACCAGAGACGTCAGATGTCTGCCAATGACCCCCTTTTTCAGTGATTTTTTGATAGATTCGGTGGCTTATGATGCGTTTCTGGCGAAGGCATTGCCGAAACAGTAACCGAAAGTTCAAAATTCATCTTTTTTCTCAATTCTCATGCCAGTTTTCACTTCTTTATCTTGTTATTTCACTGTATATCTCGTGTGCATGTGTTTTCCAAGTGTATGTGTACCAAAATGGAGAAGAAAAATGGGTTCAATACATAGCCTTTAAGAAGAAGAAAAAGACAGAAAATAAAAATGGTTTCCTTCCTATTTTTGGTTCCCGGTGATGATGAATGGAAAAAGAAAAATGAAGCTACTTTCCCTTCCCTGTGGGCCCCCTCTTTATGATATGGATAGATGTATGTATATCCTGGAAAAAAATAAAACTAACCACCCTTATTCAATTCCAAGAAATGGCATTATATTCAAGGATTGTGGGGTCCACCAGTGAGGTGTCTTTTTCCACCTTTCCTGGAAACTTCCTCCTTTTTTTTCTAATGTCTTGGTATAAAATTCTTTCTTTGTGGGCAAGAAAAGGGAAGGGAGGGGGGTCACATGAGGTGGGGTAGAAGGGGTAGGGGTTAGATGTCCATTTTTGATTGGGTGGGTTGTTAGGATGTTTACAAGAAGATAAAATTTGTTGGGTTTGTTAAATGGGATAAAAACAAAACAAAACGAAAACAAATAAATAAATGAGTAAAAAGGTGAGGTGGTTATTTATTTGTTTTTCTTGTGGAAAATTATGAAAATGGGGTTAAATTATGTGATAACGAGATAAGGAATGTTTCTTGATGGGGCAAAATTACGTGTCTACAGGAAGAACTTAAAAAACCTTGTTGGTTATTTCGTGTTTATTTCTTTATTGTTGATGTTGTTGGTGGTGTTGGTGGTGTTGTGTAGAACCTGTTACAACTAAAGAATCAATATCGGTCTTCCAGCAGATTCCCCATTTGTTGCAACTAATAAATTAGTTGTTGGGATATCCTTCTGTTGCAACAGACGGTCGATGTGTTGGAAGAAATCAAACTAGCAGCAAGGCTTATTTGATTTCATTAATAGATGACCCATCTGTTGTAACTGATAGGTCCTCTATTTTAACAGATGGGTCACCTGTTGCAACAGATGGATCATCGACAGCAATAGACGACTTTTTTGTGTTACCCTTTCATTGAATTTTATGTTACCCCCTTTTTTTAAACTATGCAGTCATCAATTGTAATGTTATTTTTGTTTTTATCTTGTTTGTAGATAAAAGATGTTTCCCAAAAGAAAAGAAAGTAAAATTAGCTCAACTTTTTTCCCGATCAACATAAAAGGTTAGGGTAAAGATGGGGTTTGGAGAAATAAGTTGCTTGCACATGGAACCACTTCATATGTAGGAGGTATGTATTATTGATCATGTTATCATAAAAACACAAATAGAGTACATAGATTTTGTGGATGAAGTTTTTTACTGATTAAGCATTAATCATTCAAATAAGATATTGTATTTCAGAGTTAAGATAGATAGGTTCGAACTGATTAGGTCGAGGGATCAAGTAGATGGTGATGATACCCTGTTATGGTTGAATGATGGTTTTGCTAATGTTTATGTGCCATGTTAAGAGAAGGTACCAAGTTTTTGATAGCAGTGTAAAGATTCAATAGTGATTGGACTGACTTTAAGGGTTCAATGGACTTTTAAAAGGCCTCTGAAGCCTCGCACTATTGCAGCTAAGAATGGAAATCAATATAGTTATTGTATTTATCCAAATTTATATAGGTGGGTTGCTCAGGGTGATGCTTATACAACAGAAGGTGCTTGGGAGAAAATATACGAGGGAAAGGGGAGATATTAAAGACCATATATCAACTCAGACCTTATTAATAAAGAAACACACGCATCAAGGAACGTGTAGTGAATTTGGCCGATGAAATTAAAATGAAAAATGAAAAAATCAAATGAGCTAAAAAATAGAAGTGTATCCGAAAATGAAAATCCATTAGTCGATTTTGAAAGGAAAAATGGTGAAGTAGCTTGGAGCTGTGCACTTTGCTAGGGAACTGCGACTAGCTAGCGTGGCATGAGTGATGACCAACAAACCGCAGGATCAGAACTCTAAGGTTGCATCTTTGCAAGCACCGAGGGTCGTAAAATTGTCGATCAGGAGTGAAACTTGAACCAACAACTCCTGAAGTAAAAATAAGGGATCAAGCCATGGGGGCAATTCCTGAAGTTAAACTTGCATCCCAGGCCTTTTGCTTATGGTTCTGGTCAAGTCAAAGGCAGTGGAAATAATAAGTCATGGGATTTTTGCCCAACTTCAGACCTTTTTGTTTCTACTACCATTGACCTGATTAGAACCACAAACAGGAGGTACAGAATGCAAGTTAGACTTCAGAAATCAACGCCTTGGCTTCCTTTATTTTTACTTTAGAAGTTGTTGGTTTAAGTTTCATTCTTGACTAAAATTCTTACCAATCCTCGGTGCTCGCTAAGATATTTTTTTAGAGTTCTGATCCTACTCTTTGTGGGTCTTCATTTAAGTTCTGATCCTACTCTTTGTGGGTCTTCATTTAAACCGCGTTAGCTAGTCTCAGTTTCCTAGCAAAGTGTCCAGCTCTAGTCCACTTTACCATTTTTATTTCAACGACGACTGACGGATTTTAATTTTAGGATATAATTTGACATTTGCAACTCATTCAATATTTTCATATTTCAAGTCAATTTTGTTGGCCAGATTGGCTAGAAGTTCCTTGCTTGTTGTACTGTGTTTCCTCTTAAACTAGGTCTGAGATGATATATGGCCTTCTCCACCTTACCTTTATAGCACAAGTATTCTCCCAAGAACTTTCTGTTGTATAATAGTCTCCTTAAGCAAGCCATCCATATAAATTTAGACCAGGGGAATTTCTATTGGTTTTCCATTCTTGTTTACTGCAATGGGAAGCTTCGAAGGCCTTCTTGAAATTTATTACACCATTAAAATTGATCCAATCACTATTGAATGTCTATAATGCCATCAAATATTAATATAAACATGAGCAAATTCATCATTAAATTGTAACAAGGAATCGACACCACCTTCTTGGAACCCTTCAGCCTTATCAGTTTGCAGCTATCAAACTTTAACTATAAAATGCATGATCTTGTTTGAAGGATCAATGCCTAAGCAGTAAAAAACTGTATTCACAAAATCATTGTACATTATGTGTGTGTAACGATAACCTGATCAGTAATACATAACTCTCATGCATGAAAGTGGATCCATCTATCGGCACACACTTTATTATTCCTACGCCATTAATGTCAAACAGTGTTTAATATTCAGTTTTCGTCGTGAAGTAATGTATAAAACTATGGAGGCTCAATGGGTAACCATCTGGAACGTCAAAGGACTACATGCCCGTCAAGAAAAAACAAGTGTTATGTATGTAATACACCATGATCGTTGTAATAGTAAACTCATGTTGTTGTTTGATAAAGACTTAGATAATTTTAACTCATTATTGAGGAATATTATTTATTATATGAAATATGTTTTTAATAACTTGTGCATCAATAAAAAGAGGTAACCAAACAAGAACTAAATACAACAAACTACAAAAATATATTCAGTAGATTACCCATGTGTGCATTAGACTACATTACATTCAACCAACAAAAGACTAATATGTTGTAACAGATGACCAATATGTTGAAACATATGGGGTCATCTGTTGGAAAAACCTGAAACACCTTTCTTGCAACAAATGGAACATATATTGCACAGCTCTACTGGAAGAACAGAATACAGTTCTTGCCACTGGTTTGTGTTCTTCAAACAGAAGACAAATCTATTTCAATAGATGGTCCATCTGTTGAAAATATAGATTAAAAATTATTATTAATAAATTAAAGGGGTTATTGAAAGGGAAAGGGTGAAAAGTCAGGACTTTTTAATTATTTAATAAAGAAAAATGGCTCATAAATAAATAATAACGAAATAAATGATAAACACAATTTAAAAATATAAAAAAATAGTTATTTATTTTTAATTAACTGATGTAAGGCAAAAAGTCATTGACTTTTCACCTTTTTAATTTTTAAATTTATTTTTTAAATTTAAATAATCGAAAAGTCACCAGTTTAAATTAGTTAAGGTATATGGAGAATATTAAAAAAGATGCCCCCTATAGATGGTTCATCTGTTACATCAGATAACTCATTTGACACAAAGGATCGATCATCTATTGCATAGATGGATTATCTATAGTACAAATAGACCATTTGTTGCAACAGATGAAAAATTTATTGTCACAGATGGATTATCTGATGCAACAGATGGACCATCTATTGCCACAACTCAATAAAAATAAATATTATTAAAAAAAATGGTTATTGAAAAGGTGAGAAGTCTTTGAGTATTTAATTGAGAAAAATGATTATTTAATTTTAAGAACTAATTAATATTAAGAAACTGAAGAGTCATGACTTGTCACAATAATCAAAAAGTCACCAGCTTGATTTAATTAAGTCGTGACTTTTCATAGAAAATTAAAAAGTCACCAGCTTGAATGTAATTAGTAAAATGGAGGTGAACAGTCGTGCTTTTTCATCTAACACATTCAAATTCAATATTCTATAAATAGGTTCCTCCATACTCGTTCATTCTACTTCACTTTATGTATTTCTTGTATTTTGTCTTTAATATTACTTCTTCAACCACTTCTCTTCAAAGATCAGATTCCTTTCTCGTTGAGGTAAGATTGTTTTTGTGTGTGTAATAATTTATCGGTTAGTAGTATACGTTGTATTATATTCAGACTCTTTTCTTTACTTTTGTGTTTACATTTTTTTCAACTCATGCGTGTTCTAGATATGGTCGATCCTATTGGGACATTGTTATGCTATGAGACCATGCGAGAACTTCAAAAGCAAGTTAATGACCTACAGTGAGAGTTGGACACGGTGAGAGCAAGGATGATCCGAGATATTCGTATGGTGAGGAGGGCTCTGTTACTGCCGGTTGATGATTGGTATACTGAGAATAATAACAATAATAATGATAATAATAATTAGGTTATGTTTTTTCTTTTAGAGTATGTATTTTTATTTTTCTATATCGGATCTACCTACCTAATGTATTTTATTTTTGTTTAATGAAAAATTTATGTTTGGTCGAGTTTGAATTTTTAATTCTTATTTAATTATCAATCTGTCTATTTCTTCCTCTCAACAAACATGTCGATGGTTGAACGTAGGGAACAATATTGTATCCAGTAGCAATAGCAAGAGTTTTGAGTTCTTTCAACTGATGGACCATATGTTGAAATGGATTGGTCATCTGTTAGATTTGTGGCAGGAACTATAATGGTTGTTCCAACATATTATCCATTTTTTGCAATAGATTGATCTTTTGTTGGAGGAATACATTCTAGTTTGATGAATTGTACTGTGTTCTTCCAGTAAATGTCCATCTGTTGCAACAGATAAGTAATCTGCTAAAAATAATTTTATGATCTGTTGTATTTGGTTCTCGCTTCACCTCTTTTTATTGATGCATAAGCTAATAAAAAGATATTTTATATAATAAATAATAATTTAAAAATATCAAATCCCATAACAAATAACAATAAAAGTTTTGCTATTACAACAATCATGGTGGATTACGATCCGGGCACATAGTTCTTTTGTGGCCAGCGTTCTTACATAAGGAGCACTTGCTTTTTCTTGATTGGAATGATTCTCCAACTCCACGCCTCCTCTTATATTACCATCTTCCCAGTTTGATAGTGCTTAGGTGAATATATGGAGGAGGTATTAATCTCCCCCAAAGCTCTACAGAAATAGCTCAAGATTCTTTGGGAGGCACCGAATTAATGTTCTCACTATATCCCATTATATATCATTCCACCGAATAATATGTAGATGAGCACTCATAAATTTTAGTTCCATATTGTACACCGTATTGGGCTCGCAACGCAACCATAGCATGTGGATAGGGTATTCTATCTAAGTCAAAAACTCTGCATATACAATATCTTGCTTGAAGATTGATCGTGGTAACATCGCCATGACCATCAATACTGAATTAGTAATCTGCTATCTGATGAGCAAATAACCTGCTCCCCAAATAGTTGTTCGTTGATATTTATTTTTCCGCTTCAAGAATAAATATGATTCCTGCGTTTACAAACTGCACACGCCTTTCATGAAATAATTTGTCATACTTTTTGTTTATTTCATCAAATTGCACCACGATGAAAAATTCTCTTTCAACAATAAATAATGAATTCATTGATTCAACAATATTTGACGTCATAATATTATACCTATAAAATAGAATCATGTAGTACGTAATCATACTAAACTTGTAACTCAAATGAGACCTTAAATTCATAAGAATGTACCTATTTTCCAAACAAAATGCCTGGCTCCATCTCTCAAAACCGACACATATGAGATGTTCTGTTGCCTTGGGATGCATATCCATTATTTGATTGAAATGGTCAAAAAAATTATCTCTATTATATGCTTTAGTTTCTCGATATAAAAGGGTCACGACCCTTTCGTTGTGAAAGTTGTTACGAATATTATCTCCAAAATGTCTCATGCAACAACCAAAGTGAGCTGAAGTGTAGAAAATTAAACCCATCTTTGGGATACTTGCATGCCTATCCAAATAAAACACAAATCTTCAATGTCTTCGACTCAGTTTCACATTTGTTCAAAAAAAATCTATACGAGGCATCACCTTTCTTGTCGGCTAAATAAAAAGCGACAGGAAAGATGTGCCTCTCCGCATCCTGTGCCACGGCCGCTAGAAAAACTCCATTATATTTGCTCCTGAAGAAGGTCCCATAGATGGATATGACTTCTCTCAAATGTTGAAAACCAAGAATCCAATCACCATGGGATACCAAAAATTACTTGAACTTTTCATTTTCATCAACATGTAGTGCCGTCTTACTTTCAGGATTTATGAACTCAAGCATGTAATGGCAGACACCGAGGACTGCATACCTGTGCTCATTTTTCCCCCTAACTAAGTCCTTGTAAATCTTCATGGTTGTATATATCTTCCAATAACTAATCGTAACACCCAATTATATAAGGAGTTGATTGGTCATATCACTTGTAGAAGGGTCTTTGCCATTGAAAAATCTATTCTAGAAATATTGGTAGAGGATCTCTGTCGTGGCGTGAGGATTTTGGCCTGTAATATGCTTTGAACCACATGTGTGATACTTTTGATAAACATTAATGATGAATTTTTCAGATCTTAAGTATTTCATAGCCCACAATCACCACTTGCAGGTCGGATTAGCACATCTGAAGGAAAAGACTTTGGTCGAATTAATCACCTTCTTTACTTTGAAATCTTTTTTTCAAGCAAGCAATAATAAAGATGTAGATAGTTCTTTCTTATCCTTGAATTACATTTCCTTTCAAAAGCCAGTCTCTTCATCTTGACAATTGCCTGACTTTGTTGATTGAGACGAATGGCCCACCCTATTTCTCGCAACAACGGGCGTAGGTGTTTGATCATCATCTGGAATATCATGTCTAGATCATCCAGGTTATCATCAAAGATGTCTTGTTGTTATTCTTCTTATATATTTTGATTCTTATTCTCTCTCGATTTTCAACCACGTACACCCTTAACATTGGCTTAACTTAATCACTAAGATAAGCACGCAACAAACCTGATCAGTTATATTGAAAGGTAATGACCTCTGATTTTTAAGAAGTTGTGCATATAGCTGATAACGAGTTATTTCAGTTGACAATTCATTCCACAATAGCTGATGATTACGTTCACAAAATGTAACGCCCCAGAAAATGGGTCCCGGAGCGTCACACGATGCTTGAGGCTACGAGTAGCCCCAAGCTAACCCTTTGAGCCATTTCCATTCAGTTTAACACAAATCAACGGGGTTTACATAAATAACCCTCAAATATCAAAAGAGTAATCATCATCCAAGAATAAAAGAATTTCAGAAAAGATAACAAAATACAACCTATTAGTCAACTCCCAACATCTATACTAGTCTGACAAGCCTCTAAGAAAATCAATAAAACCAATGAGCCATTGAGACATGCCCCAACTGATTCATACTCAGTTATCAAATATAAACAATTCCGTGAAACCAACATCAGACATCACGTCCTCGGAACATGAGGACTACCACAACAGAGAATGTAGAACAGCGTGCCTGAAGAATCACTGTCGAACCTGAACCTACATTTTGAGAAAATACAGTCCACATCCGAAGATGTGGGTCAGTACCATGGAAAGGAACCGAGTATATGGGGGTGTATGCAGTTGTCTAAACATCATCATCATAAATATTTATAAGAAATATACAGGATGTATGAAAGACTCACATAGCCCGAAGAAAATCATCATAATCATGAGAGGATGAAATAAGTACAATAACACATGTGAGTCATCATATGATTTGTCAATCACTTTCAGTTCATCAAGAATATCAATTCTCATAATGTAAATATCATTTAAATCTTTTGAAAGAATAACTTTCACAATTCCACTTTCAAATCACTTCACCATTCACCATAGACACAAGGAAACACACACACACTGGGAGATCCTATAACCGACATAAACCATGTGAGCTACATGGAGTCCAACGTTGGGGAGAGCTATCCTATCCTTGCCATCAGAGTAGGACTATTAATATCGAATCCATACAAACTAGTGATCACTATATAAATCAGCCTCTAGCTCACTCCTACAGGGGCACGTAGTTCTAGGGAAGTAAGGTCGCTTTATACCTCCCACTCGGTACTAAAGATTTCTCCCAGACTTAGCTCAGATCATTTCAAAGACAATCCATAATAAAATAATTTCAGTAATATATAAATATACATCGGGAGCCATCATGCTTCCCATCTATCAAAATCAACCACGTTGTGGATTTCTTTCACACTCTAGTTCAAAACAACTCAATTAAGATCAAAAGATCAAATCATTCAAAATATCTTAAATATTCAACATCAACGTGCTTATAACACACACTTTCTCAAAAAAAACACAATTTCCAATGGGGATTCATGACCCAAATATCAAAATCATGATAAATATCATTCAAGATTCATGCTTTATATCTCCACACATGTAAATTCATCTTACAAAATCATAAATATCAAGATTTCATAATAATCATCATAAGATATGGGTTCATGATTCAAATTCGTAAAAATCAAATAAAAATCATGCCTTTGTAAAGAAAATTACTTTTGGGCACAAGAACTCAAGAGAGTTCTTGTTGAAATACCCCACATACCTTGAATGATGAACTTTAGATCGATACTCATATTTGAGATGTTAATCCTGCCTTTGAATGATGGTTCTTGGAGTTCTTGAACTAGGAACTTGGAATCTTGAATAAATTTGTAGAATTAATGGTGAACTTTAGAGGTTCTTGAAGTTGGATGTAGGAGCTTAGGGTTTTATTTTTGAGGGAATTTGATGAAATATAACATATAATGCTTCTAATAGGCTTTAATATAGGGTTTGGATGGATTTTGGGTGAGGGGGAATGACCAAAACGCCCCTAAAAATCAAATAATTCTTGAATCTGTCCTTTGGTGGACTGTTTTGATAGTCTGAAGTAGATCAACCATAATATTTTACTCCGATATCCAAATTGGATAAAACTAATTTCATTAGAAAGAGGACTTTCATATCTTTCGGTTGATATATAGTATCTCACCCAGATAATTGTGTATGAGGAGTTATGATCGTTTGAAGTTGACCTAAAAATTCTCTTTTGATAGGATGAAGTAGATCGACCATAACTTTTTGCTCCATAGACAAATTGGATGAAACCAATTTCATTGGAAAGAGGACTCCCAGAGCTTTCCGTTGATATATAGTAGATTATCCAAATTATTATGTACAAGGAGTTATGATCATTTAAAGTTTGGGCAAAAAATACACCAGGCCTCAGTACTTTTTCCTGCATATTTTACTGTTCACTACTATTCACGATTCGATCGAAATGTTCATAACTCGTCGCTCGGGTGTCTATTTTGGATGATCCACATATCGTTGGAAATCTTATTCGATACTCTACACAATGATGGGTCATAATCAAAGACATTCCGCACGGAAAATTTATAATTCATTCTAGAAGATAGAACCCAATACGTTTACGCACAAAATTTCAATGAAAAATTTCCCGGGGTATTACATCATCCCCCCTTGGAAACATTCATCCTTAAATGATGCTAGATATGCCAAGATTAGATAGGGAATAGAGCATACATCTGAAACCATTCGTTAGACTCATCACCACATCGTTTCTCACTCCAAATGCAACAAAGAATGCATAAATTCAAGAAACTACAGCTGAACACATAGTAAATGACAGCTGAACTGCTGCAACTTTTATCAAAAGTGCATGATTTAGGAAAGAACGGTACCTTCGGCTTGATCGGAGTTCGCGGAAAATAGGTGCGGGTACTTGGATCGCATATCCGCCTAGCTTCCCAAGTTGCACCCTCAACAAATCGGTTTCGCCACAACACCTTGACCAAGGGAACTTCTTTGTTCTTTAGTCTTCGGACACTGAAATCAAGAATCTCAACAGGAATCTCATCAAGAGAAAAATTTTCTTGAATGTCAGCACTCACAAAGGAATCCACTACCACAGCATCGCTAATATGCTTTCTAAGCATGGATACATGGAATACTGGATGAACAGAGGACAACTCGGAAGGCAACTCAACCTCATAAGCTACCTTACCAACACGGCTAAGAATTTTGTAAGGACCAACATAACGTGGACTAAGCTTCCCCTTCTTTACGAATCTCTTCACCCCCTATGGGTGAAATTTTCAGATACGCTAGGTCACCAACTTTAAACTCAAGGTCTCTCCTTCTAACATCTGCATATGACTTCTACGACTCTGCACAGTTTTCAACCTTTCCCTAATCAACTTAACTTTTTCCATAGCCTCAAATACCGAATCAAGACCACTCACAGCCGCTTCACCCACCTCGAACCAACCTATGGGTGATCTACACTTCCTCTCATATAAGGCTTCAGATGGAGCCATGCCAATACTAGAGTGGAAACTGTTATTGTAAGCAAACTCTATTAACGGTAAGTGATCATCCCAACTTCCCTTAAAGTCAAGTGCACAAGCTCTCAACATATCCTCTAAGGTCTGGATGGTCCGCTCAGCCTGACCATCGGTCTACGGATGAAAAGTAGAACTCAAAAGCACTTGGGTACCAAGACCCTTCTGAAAAGCTTTCCAAAATTGCGAAGTGAACTAAGTACCCCTATCTGAAATGATAGACAAATAAACTCCATACAGTATGACTAGCTTTTGGATATACAATCTAGCGTAATCCTCAGCAGTATATGAAGTATGAACAAGCAAGAAATGAGCATACTTAGTCAACCTATCAACCACAACCCAAATGGAATTATGATGGCATCGAGAAGGAGGTAAACCAATCACGAAGTCCATATTTATCTCTTCCCACTTCCAGGTGGGAATACTAAACTCTTGCATTATACCACCAAGTCTTTGGTGTTCAACCTTAACCTGTTGGCATGTTGCACACTTAGCTACAAATGCTGCTATATCTTTCTTCATGCCACTCCGCCAATAGATTTCCCGCAAGTCTCGATCCATCTTGGTGGCACCAGGATGAATAAAATATCGCGCCCTGTGCACTTCAGCCATAATCCTCTGTCTCAAATCATCAACTTTCGAGACACACAATCTACCCTGCAATCTCAACACACCATCTCCCCCTTGGGAGAAAACCTCTACTTTTTGGTCCTTGACTGACTCCTTCAGTCTGACCAAATTAGCATCTAAGTATTGCTTTTTCTTCACTTGCGAAACCAAGGAGGATTCGGAGCTACTCTGAAACCATATACTACCTTTAGCAGAGTCAAACAACCTAACCCCAAATCTAGCCAAAGGATGTACATCACGAGCCAACTCTTTCTTACCTTCTACCACATGCGAAACACTACCCATGGACACTGTACTTAGGGCATCCACCAAAATATTGGCCTTTCCCAGATGGTACAGCACACTCATATCATAGTCCTTTAACAATTCTAACCATTGTCTCTGTCTAAGATTCAATTTTCTCTGGGTAAACACATACTGCAGACTCTTATGATCAGGTAAAACATCAACATGGACACCATACAAATAGTGTCTCCAGATTTTCAAAGCAAACACAACAGCAGCCAACTCAAGGTAATGGGTGGGGTAATTTTTCTCATGGAGTTTCAACTGTCCAGAAGCATAAGCTATCACCTTACCCTTTTGCATTAATATGCAACCCAACCTAACTCTCAAAGCATCACAGTACACCACAAAACCATCAACACCATCAGGCAAAGTCAAAATAGGGGCTGAAATGAGTCGAGTCTTCAACTCCTGAAAACTCTTCTCACAAGATTCGGACCACAAGAACTTCACTTTCTTTTGGGTCAACCGAGTCATAGGAGATGCTATAGAGGAGAAACCCTCAACAAAACAGCGGTAATAGCTAGCTAAACCTAAGAAACTTTGGATATCAGTCAGAGAAATAGGTCTAGGCCAATTTCTAACAGCTTCGGTCTTTTGGGGATCAACTCTAATACCCTTGGAAGAAATGATATGGCCCAGAAAAGGAACTGACCTTAGCGAAAACTCACACTTACTGAACTTGGCAAACAACTTGTGATCTCTAAGGGTTTGCAAGACAGTTCGGAGATGATCAGAATGTTCATCCTCACTACGAGAGTACACCAGTATATCATCGATGAACACTATGACAAACATATCCAGGTATAGTCTGAACACTCGACTCATGAGGTCCATGAAAGCTGCTGGGGCATTAGTTAACCCAAAAGACATAACAAGAAACTCAAAATGGTCATAACGAGTTTGGAAAGTGGTTTTCAGGATGTCACACTCCCTAACTTTGAGTTGATGATAGCCGAAACGAAGGTCTATCTTTGATAAATAACTTTCACCTTGTAATTGGTCAAACAAATCATCTATTCTCGGAAGGGGGTACTTATTTTTAATGGTGACTTCATTCGGTTGGCGGTAATCAATGCACATACGTAAAGAGCCATTTTTCTTTCTCACAAACAACACAGGAGCACCCCAAGGAGAAACACTAGGCCTTATGAAACCCTTATCTAGTAGATCTTTGAGTTGCTCTTTCAACTCCTTAAGTTCTGTAGGGGCCATACGGTAAAGAGGAATAGAAATGGGCTGAGTATCGGGAAGAAGATCAATCCCGAACTCTATCTCTCTATTAGGAGGTATCCCTGGGAGATCATCCGAAAAGACATCAGAAAACTCATTAACGACGTTAACAGACTGGAGAGTTGGAGTCTCAGACTTAGTGTCTTTGACTCTAACCAAATGGTAAATACACCCCTTGGAAATAATCTTTCTGGCTTTGAGGTAAGAGATAAAATGACTCTTGGGTGACACAGAATTCTCAGACCACTCAAACACGGATGCATCCAAAAACTAAAACTTGACCACTCTGGTCCAACAATCAATAGTGGCATAAGAAGAAGACAGCCAGTCCATACCAAGAATCACATCAAAATCTATCATGTCTAACTCAATCAAATCAGCTAATAAAACTCAATGAAGAACGGTAAAAGGACACTTTTTATACACTTTTTGGGCAACAATTGAATCACCCACTGGGGTAGAAACTAGGATACGCTCAGGAACAACCTCAAGACTCATTTTAAAATTCACAGCAATCAAAGATTTAACATATGAGAAACTGGATCCAGGATCCAAAAAAGCATACACATCAAACTAAAATATATGAAGCATACCAGTAACAACATTGAGAGAGTCCTCCTGTTCTTGGCAAAAAGGTAAAGCATAGAATCTATTCTAGCGCCACCCGCCAGCATTTCTAGAAGAGGTGCCCTGAGCTGGGGCTGGGCGAGTCACTGGAACTGGAGCACTAACAGTCTGAGTCTGGGTCTGAGGACGATAGTCACGACGCCTTTGTCCATCTTGTGGACAATCTCTAACTCTGTAACCCATGTCACCATATCGGAAATAACCCCTCTTCTCACCCCAACACTCACCCAAATGAGCCCTATCACACTTAGGACACAGGGGACGATTTGGCTTACTGCCAGCACTGTACTGGGACTTGGATACATATGACCTACTACCTTGCTCCTGCCTACCTCTAGACATGGGAGCACTAGCAGATGATGGTGCTGGTATAGACGAACGATCCTGATACTGAGGGCAACTCCCTCCCTGCGATCTAGTCTGACCCTGTCCGTGCTGCTCAGACCTAGCTCTCTTATTCCCTCCTATACTATCTCTCTCCTTAATCTTGTCTGCCTCAATCTATTGGAAATGAGTCATCAGCCTAG
This sequence comes from Capsicum annuum, assembly GCF_002878395.1. Lineage (NCBI taxonomy): Eukaryota > Viridiplantae > Streptophyta > Magnoliopsida > Solanales > Solanaceae > Capsicum > Capsicum annuum. The sequence goes on along the minus strand of NC_061111.1, from coordinate 158,155,649 downwards.
AAAGATTCATCTCACTATTCAGCATAGAAGACCTATACTCCTTAACCACATAACTGGACACTCCAGCCACAAACTTACTCATACTTGCCCGATTATTAGCCACTAAGTCAGGAGCATACTTGGCCAACTGATTGAACTTTAGACAGTACTCCCTAACAGTCATAAAGCCCTGTCACAGGTTTATAAACTCTTCCACCTTCACCTCTCTCATCTCCAAAAGGAAAAACTTATCCAGGAATGCATCTTGAAACTCTTGCTAAGTTGTAGGGACAGCTCCCTCACCTCTACCTTTCCTCCAAGCAACAACCCAGTCATAAGCAAGGTCTTTCAACCTATACGCAGCCAACTCCATACTATGTTTCTTAGATACATGCATCACCTAAGTAATCTTCCGCACCTCCTCTAAAAACAATCGTGGATCCTCATCAGACTTGGACCCATAGAATTCCGGCGGATTCATCCGCATGAAGTCACGTATCTTGGCAGCAGCTGAATCACCTCCTTGCTGCTGTGGAGCCGGGGATAGGTTGGCCTGAATATTTGCAGTAACAACTTGGTCCGGCACTTGAAAGGCTTCTCGAAATTTAGCATGAGATATCTTTTCATTCAATGGGTCAGCGGGTTCAGGTTGCTGACCATCATTATTTCTTCTCGCTCAACGTGGAGGCATATTTCTGAAAGAGAAGAGCACGAATCAATAGCAGAGAGAGACACTTCAAGCACGATAGACTTCTGAAAGAAAAAATCACATTTTTTCCTAAAACGTCTTATAGCCTCTTGCTCATAGATATGGCGCGCTACACATCGATGATCAAGAATCTACTTAACGCGGCTTGTCAGACTCCCTAGGACACCTTAAAACCTTAGGCTCTGATACCAAGTTTGTAACGCCCTGGAAAATAGGTCCCGAAGAGTCACACGGTGCTTGAGGCTACGAGTAGCCCCAAGCTAACCCTTTAAGCCATTTTTATTCAGTTCAACACAAATTAATGGTGTTTCTATAAATAACTCTCAAATATAAACAGAGTAATCATCATCCAAGAATAAAAGAATTTTAGAAAAGATAACAAAATACGACCTATTAGTCAACTCCCAACATCTATACTAGTCTGACAAGCCTCTAAGAAAATCAATAAAACCAGTGAGCCATTAACACATGCCCCAACTGACTCATACTCAGTTATCAAATGTAAATAATTCATTAAAACCAACATCAGACATCACGTCCACGGAACATGAGGACTCACCACAACAGAGAATGTAGAATAGCGTACTCGAAGAATCACTTTTGAACCTGGAACTGAGCACCTGAATCCATATTCTAAGAAAATGCAGTGGGTCAATACCATGGAAAGGAACCGAGTATATGGGGGTGTATGCGGTTGTATAAACATCATCATCATAAATATTTATAAGAAATATACAGGATGTATGAAAGACTCACATAGCCCGAAAAAAATCATCATAATCATGAGAGGATGAAATAAGTACAATAACACATGTGAGTCATCATATAATTTGTCAATCACTTTCAGTTCATCAAGAATATCAATTCTCATAATGTAAATATCATTTAAATCTTTCAAAAGAATAACTTTCACAATTCCACTTTCAAATCACTTCACCATTCACCATAGACACAAGGAAATACACACATACTGGGAGATCCTATAACCGACATAAACCATGTGAGCTACATGGAGTCCAACGTTGGGGAGAGCCATCCTATCCTTGCCATCAGAGTAGGACTATTAATATCAAATCCATACAAACTAGTAATCACTATATAAATCAGCCTCAGGCTCACTCCTACGGGAGCACGTAGTTCTAGGGAAGTAAGGTCGCTTTATACCACCTACTCGGTGCTAAAGATTTCTCCCGGACTTAGCTCAAATCATTTCAAAGACAATCCATAACAAAATAATTTCAGTAATATATAAATATACATCGGGAGCCATCATGCTTCCCATCTATCAAAATCAACCACGTTGTGGATTTCTTTCACACTCTAGTTCAAAACAACTCAATTAAGACCAAAAGGTCAAATCATTCAAAATATTTCAAATATTCAACATCAACGTGCTTATAACACACACTTTCTCAAATAACACAATTTCCAATGGGGATTCATGACCCAAATATCAAAATCATGATAAATATTGTTCAAGATTCATGTTTTATATCTCCACACATGTAAATTAATCTTTCAAAATCATAAACATCAAGATTTCATAATAATCATCATAAGATATGGGTTCATGCTTCAAATTCGTAAAAATCAAATAAAAATATGCCTTTGTAAAGAAAATTACTTTTGGGCACAAGAACTCAAGAGAGTTCTTGTTGAAAAACCCCGCATACCTTGAATGATGAACTTTAGATTGATACTCATTTTTGAGATGTAAATCATGCCTTTGAATAATAGTTCTTGGAGTTCTTGAACTAGGAACTTGAAATCTTGAATAAATTTGCAGAATTAATGGTGAACTCTAGAGGTTCTTGAAGTCGGATGTAGGAGCTTAGGGTTTTATTTTTGAGGGAATTTGATGAAATATAACATATAATGCTTCTAATAGGCTTTAATATAGGGTTTGGACGGATTTTGGGTGAGTGGGAATGACCAAAACGCCCCTAAAAATTAAATAATTCTCGAATCTATCCTTTGGTGGACTATTTTGATAGTCTGAAGTAGATCAACCATAACATTTTACTCTGATATCCAAATTGGATGAAACCAATTTCATTAGAAAGAGGGCTCTCATATCTTTCTGTTGATATATAGTATCTCACCTAGATCATTGTGTACGAGGAGTTATGATTGTTTGAAGTTGACCCAAAAATTTACTTTTGATAGCCTGCAGTAGATCGACCATAACTTTTTGCTCCATAGACAAATTGGATGAAACCAATTTTATTGGAAAGAGGACTCCCAGAGCTTTCCGTTGATATATAGTAGATTATCCAAATTATTATGTACAAGGAGTTATGATCATTTAAAGTTGGAGAAAAAATATGTCAGGCCTCAGTACTTTTTCCTGCACGATTTACTGTTTACTACTATTCATAGTTCAATCGGAATGTTCATAACTCGTCGCTCGGGTGTCCGTTTTGGATGATCCACATATCGTTGGAAAGTTTATTCGATACTCTACGCAATGGTGGGTCATAATCTAAGACATTCCTTGCGAAAAATTTATAATTTATTCTAGAAGATAGAACCCAACACGTTTACGCACAAAATTTCAACGAAAAATTTTCCGGCGTATTACACAAAATCACCATACAAAACATCACTTTGGACTGTCATAGCTATCGTCTCTAGCATTTCACCCTCCTTCCAATACCATACATATCGATTATTCTTCTCGATCCATTCAGCATGACAATCCACCCCTATTGTTATTGATCCCTCCATTAGTGGTACCTAAATAAAGACATTTGTTGAAAAAATTTAATAATGATAGCATAATAAATTAATAGTGATTTTATAGTATCGTAACATGAACCCCAGTAGATGAGTAATATGTTATAACAGGTGAATAATATGTTGCAACAAGTGAATTATTTGTTGCAACAGATGACTCACCTGTTGTAATTCATGTTATAGTACTATAGAACCTGAAGTTGATTCCAACAGATGAGTCATCTGTTGGAACAGGTGACTTATGTATTATAACTGTATACATATATTATAACAGATGAAGCACCTATTGGGATAGATGTTATAGTACTAAAGAATCTTTAAAGTTGATTCCTACAGATGAGTGACATGTTGCAATAGATAACTAACCTATTGAAATAGATCTGTTACAACAAATAACTAATCTGTTACAATCAAGTACAGGTTCTGTTGAAATAGGTGACTAATCTAGCTCAATAGATGACTCCTCTGTTGCAACAGATAATTAGTATGTTTCAACAGATGACCAATTTGTTTGATTCATGTTATAACACTATAAAACCATAAACATGAATCCAACTTATGAGTTCCATTGCAACAGATGACTCATCTGCCGCGATGAGTGATCTATTGAAACAGATGGCTCTTATGTTGAATTCATGTTCGGGTTCTATCCATTGTTGAAAAAATAGCACAGTAGCAGTGTACTCTGATGACAAATTCAACTAAAAATCATAATTTTACTTACTAAAGTCACCTATGAAGTAATGTCAAAGTGATGTACCAAACGAAATTTGACCTAAAAAATTAGTCAAGTAGCAGCAGTAGCGGTAACAACAACAATAATGGTCAGCAGTTGGAAGATGATGATAATAATGAAGAAGAATATGATGATAATGAAGCAGAAGATGATGATAATAAACCAGAACGTGATAAATAAAGCAGTAACAACAATGAATAATAAAAATTGCGAAGAGAGAAAAAACAACAATGAATGAGAAAAGAGAAAAATGTGTATTTTTTTCCTCTGTTTCCTATTATATTAGGTCAGCATTTGGATCAAAGTGTAAATTAAAAACTTATGGGCTATTCTCAAATATTTCCAAATTTTTTAATCACTAATAAAGTAATTATCACCTACACTCAACTATTAAAACTTGAGTCACTTACACCACATTTTAAAACTCTTTTGTCACTTTTAACAAAATTTCCCGATTAAATGCTAACTCTATATCAAACCTCTCAGTTGATTTGTTAAAAAAAAAGTAGTAATAACTTTCTAATATTTGGATATAGTTTAATATTTTCGTTACAAGTATTACTAATATATAGAAGTGGTGAAGTGGTGTAAAAGCAGGCAGGTGGAAGCTGACAGGTGGAGGTTGTCCTGCCAGCTTCCTAAGGGCTATTTCCATCATTTCAACAAGGGCAAATTGGTTATTATAAATTTTAGCTATTGCACGGGTAAGTCTACAAAGACAACAGGTGTCCTATCCACTCTTCCTTATCGACGAAATCTTGTTCCCACCCATTGAAGAATTCTCACAATCTTTTTGCTCCTCGGATCTTTAATTCAAATACTGTACATTTTCTTAATTCTTGATTTTCTTTCTTCAAATTTCAATTTCTTTTTCAAATTTCCAAAAGATTCAATTTTTGATTGTTGATATTTTATTTGACCATACTGAACCATTAGTGAAATTACAAAAATATCAAATTTTCTTGATAATTTTGGTTTGAAATGTTGATTTTCCTGATTGTTCACTTCTTTTTTCCTTTTCTTCTTGAATTTTTCTTTTACTTTTCGAGCTTCATTGAATGGGTTTGAAAGATTTTAATTTTATCAAGAATAAAAATAAACATAGCCGAGGAATTGCAGAAATTTCAATTGATTATTTATTTATTGGATAAAAAAGGCTATGTTTGACAAACCAAAAACTTGTGGAATTTGATTCGACTCATCTCTCGATTGACAATACTGCAGGGTAATTTTTTTTTCTTTAAATACCTTTAGTTTGAATTAGGGCTATTTTGTTAATCAATTTGCGTTTTGTGGGTTTTGCAGTTAGTTGGGGATGAGGATGAAGAGGAAAATACCACATGTTTTTGCTACCAAAGAAAAGGAATACTACTTTGAAAGCAAACTATAGGTAAATTCTTGCATAGTTAGATATGTGAAAGAGAGCAAGTAATTTGGAAAAAGATGATCATTTGTCTCCTCTGGTGTATAGGGCCTTCTTAAACTCTACCCTCTCCAAACGCCAATTATGGCATATCACTTAGTATGTTGTCATTGATGTTGATGAGGATAAAATACTGATACCCCACTACGATAATACTACTTGTTTATTAATGTTCTTGGCTTCAATTAGAATTGCTCCCTAGTCCTTCTTTGGAAATTCTGAAGAATTATGTATTTTTAAATTTTTCTAGCATAGTTTAATATGGGAATGGAGATGCGTGAAATAAATCACCAAATACATGAATTTACTAAGTCACAAATTCTACCAAGAATCTTACTTCAGTCTATTATGTATTCTAACATCAATATTGTAAGTCAGTGTGTATGGGATTCTGCTGCACTTACTACTTATTTGTGACATTGGATGCAACGTTAGTATAAAATATGTTCAATTACGATCTTTCGATTTTGATAGAATTGAAACAATAAGATCATACTACGCCTTCTTCATGTTCATAAAGTTCTTTGGTGCATCTTAGAATTCAGAACAACTAATTTCAATTCTAAACATCAATATAGATCTGGTTATATAGCTTAACTACTCTATCTACTGGTAATTTGTGACGAATAACAAGGAGTGTAGAGTTGGTTTATACATGATATATTTTCAAAAGTAATTTCAATATGCATATACATTTCAAGTCAAAGGCAATTGATGTGCTCCCACATGTTGCTAAAGGCTATAGCTACCACCCTATAAATGACATAGGAGAGTAATTTTGTTGTTGGACCCTCTTCTCGCAGTTTTCAAAGTAGTTCTTCGTCCTATATGTCAGAAAAAAAATCTCAACACTTGATGGATATTGCACCTATTAAAGCAAATAACTACCAATTTAAACCCCAAAAAAATGATAAAATCGTAACTAAAATCTTTCTATTTGTTTAGTATTCATAGAAGTACAATAGAGTCTTAGTTGATCTGGTGTAAATTTTTTGAATAAGAAGTTGGTAATTTTTCTCATATCAGACTTCTGGACTCAAACAACAATTAGTTGTCCAAGTTTTCTGTCTCGAACTCCCTCTTTCTCGCTTACTAAAATTGGTAGAATAATTTTTGTATTTTAGAAAATGACAGACTACTTTTTAAAAGACAATTTATTTTCATATGACTTCTTATGTGATTTCTTGTATGAAGTTCATATGTTGTAGTGTAGAGTTTTATTTCTGTGCATAGACATTTTCACACAATTATATTACTTATTACGTTAATTGAATTTAAATTTCTATTATAATCATTAATTAGTTACTTGATAAAAATGGCAACTAACCTGTTGTCACATGTTAAATTAGACTACTGATAGTGTTATCATCCTTCAATAATATCAGCGTTTACAACTTGAATTCTTACAGAAATGAATTATTTGAAGTTTATCATCTTGTTTAGTTTCTAACTCTTAACTGTTGATACTTCTTTTAGTTTTCCCTTGTAACTTTCACGGGTAGGATTGGATTCTATTTATTTTGCACGCATTGATTATTAAGACCGAGAAAAACACAAGAAGGATAAAACTCTTGAGGTTATATGGAGTGGTTCAAGAATATTTGGTTCTTCCTCCCAGGTAAATGAAACATTCTTAAGCTTTGTTAATTTATTTTATATCATTGCTCACTTGAGATTAACACTGTTTGTAGGTTCTTTACAGATACTTACCTATGATGTCGTTCCAGTCCAAGTTCGGTCATAAAGCAAAAGTAAGTTTCTATATGATTATTTTTCAAAGAGAATGATGATTTCGTTTCAATCCAGATTCTGTCAGAGAGAAAAAATAATTTTATAAAGGGAGTTTATTTCTTACAATTTAGCATATAACTACAAAATGATCCTATTATCTTTGACATCAATGTTGACAAACAGGTTAACGACTTCATCAAAGCTACAATCACCCAAGTATGCACCCTAATTACAGTTCTTTTCAGTTATTCATAACCATTATTATTCATAGAACTATAATCAGTGTCAAGGATATAGATCTACATGTACATGCAATCATTAAAAAGTTAAATGTTATAATGTGCAGAAAAATGTGACACATACAATTTACCCCATGGGAGCCAAATTTTAATACCAATGTGCTGAATCTTGGCTTAAGAAAATGCATAAATTAATTCACTATGTCGACAAGGTAAATACTTCGTAGAAAATTCAGATTTTCTTTTTAATGTTGCGACCATATAAAAACATAAACTTTGTGAATGGTTGCTTCAATATGTCTTTTCCTACATTATATTTCAAAAGGATCTGACCGTTTAGTCAAAAGAGAAATCGTAATCAAAACAAGATTCTTAGCATGTTTCAATATTGTCTAGTATATTTATTAGCTAACTCAAACACTTGATGAGAAAATCTTTGTGTAGAATCTAAATAGCTCTAAATGGATCAATTAGCTTCACTGCAGTTGCAGTGAGTTTATGCATCTTTCCTATGAAGCCTATTTTTTGGTCTCTCTCCGTATCTCTCCTATAAACGCAATAGTGGACTCTCTATTTCTTTTCAAGAAACTTTGTCGTTCATAGGTATATATGGGTTTCACAACTTCCCTCTTAGAATATTATATAAATATAAATGCCAATATACTTATTTAAGTCATATTTTATTTGTGATGTTTATATTACGACATATTAATAATGTTGAACACAGTTTAGATTTTTGGTGTTTTGTAAGCCTTACATCCAGAGAAATATTCAACTCTTTTATTGAACAAAAGACATCTCGGTACAGTAAAGCTCCCACTATGAGCGGTCCAAAATACATATGTCGTTATGCTTGACATTGTACTTATCAAGCAAATTAAAGAGATTACAATATTTTCTTAGCAATATCAAGAGACAAGTATATGAGATTTCTGCTTTACCAGATAAAAGTAAAGCATCACAAAAGATAATCTATCTAATCTTATGCATTTTCCTGGTTCTAACTTATGTATGAACTACTTCCACAAAAAATGATAGTGATTGAATGCTACAGAGACTCTTCTGTTGGTGTCTCGGTAATTTCTACCCCTCAAGACTTCTTTGGATTTGTGACCATCTTTTGTTTGTTTAGAATAGGGGAAGCATCAAATAGAATAGTAGTGTCCATCTGTAGATATAACTGTGAAAAGATATATTCCATTTTAATTGGTTGTAACCTAACAGTGAATTCTGTTTCAATACTATTTTATTGTTATCACAATATTCTATTAGAAGTGTGAGAACCATAGTAACTTTGCAACTCTAATTGTAGTTTACAGTTGATCTTTACTATAACTCTTAATTCTCTGATGAAGCTATAGTAATGCCTAAAACGCATAATGATGGTGTTGAGTATCAATATGACAAACATAGTTAACATGTCATGCTCTCTTTCTGCTTTATTATTTATCCCGTATAAAAATATGGAAAGTAATTTTTCTCTCACTGTGCAAATGGGAAAAGGAGATGTGTCATTCTTGGATGGACTATTGAACCAAAATTGAAAATTGATATTAGATCCTTACTGACAGCTGAAAATGCCATAAAATTATTTTTTTGACTTATTGGGCATTGTAATTTCCTACAGATGGGTTTGAAATGGATATTTGCCTTAGTCACTTACACATCTCCAAGCAGCTTACTACCATCTCTGTCCTAAAATCTCACAAATTGACCATCAATATTGTGATTGATTTCGTTCAAATCATAATGTAAACTAATTGTGATCTGCAATTGTTATGTTTTTTTGTATGCAATTCGTGTATAAAATTGCAGATTTGAATTGAATTTATGGCAAGTTTTAGAAGAAAACATTAGTTTGGTTGCGTCTTGTATTTCTTAATATATTAGCTTGGTTGCGTCATGCATTTATTGATGTATCCCAAAACTTCATCAGATGTTTTCTACCTTTCAATCCATACATGCTTTTTCTTTTTTCCTTTTTCCTGCTTTAGTTACAAAGTTGGCACCAGTGGAAAGGAAAATAGTAAGAAAACAAGTGTTGGTTAATATGTGAACTTATTTATTGTACTCGGCTAAATTGCAGCACTGGGAAAGAGACTGAAATAACATCAAGAAGAGCAACCTTTTACTCAGCAAGTTCCATGATGGCATTAGTATCAATTATTTTCAAGAACCACAGATAATCTAGGGAATATCTTATGCTAATTTAGATTAGAAACAATGTCTTCTGATGACGAGCCACTAACATCTAGTTATATCTTATAAGAGGGAATACAAGGAGAAGCAGGCAGGTCTCCGTCAATATGCCTGCTTCTCCTGCCTGCTTCATAAGTTACTTCCTCCGTAATTTTATTATGTCATCTCTAATTAATTATTATAAGTTATTTATGTATTTAAAAATTAATAATATTTAATAAAAAAGTAAAACAAATATTTATGACATGTCTATTTCAGCTGTTTCACCTATAATTTGACTGTATCACCCATAGTTAATTATTATAAGTCATCTAAATATTAAAAAATTATTATAAAATCATCTAAGTATTAAAAAATTAATAATATTTAATGCTAAATTCACTTGACGTTTTATATGAGACCCATTTAATTTTTTTCCTCAAGTATTTTTGTATAGTAATTTTGTTGTATCACTTTTAATTAGACATGTCTGTTTCGTTGTTTCAATCGTGATTTTACGATGTCACTCCTAATTAATTATTATGACTATTTAAGCATTGTATCAACTAATAATATTTGATAAAAAGGGTAAAATAGATACAAAATGATAAGTTAATCAAAAAAATTCACAAGTATTTTTTATAGTAATTTTGCTATATCACTTCTAGTTAGTTGTTGTGAGTCATTAAGACATGTCTGCTTCATTGCTTCAATTTTAACTTTACCATATCACCCATAATTAATTATTATGTTCACCTAAAACATTATGATACTTAAATTGGAATAGAAGAAAAAATATTATACATCACAATAATTTAAAATTTAAATTATTTAAAAAATATAATTGACTATCAATGCCACAAAAGTTTGGACAACGAGAGCAATATATATTATTTGAAAATCATATAAAAAGTATTATAAATTACAATAATTAATAGCTTAAAATATATATAAAAAAATTATTCTTTATTTTTAAAAAATATTATAAATCACAATAATTAAAACAAATTTTTTAAAAAATATTTATTGGGTCCCTTCCTTGCACAGGTTATTGAAAATTTTCAGAAATAGCAACTATAAAGCCCTAATTATAACTTTTCTAGCAACAGTTTCAAAATTACAAAAAATAGCAATATGTATTATATATTTGAGTAAACTGTTGGTAGTTAAATACATATACAACTGAATATTGTGTTCCTAATTTAACATAAATCTGTTTGAGTTTAAATAGGGAAAAAACAGTTCCCTAATTTATGGTAAAATTAATTAACAGATACCCTTACCTTTTAAAACTCTTTTTTTTACCTCAACCGTTAAATTACAGCAACTAATGCAAATTCAAAAAACATTTTCTATAATCAGAAACTCAAATCAAATCCAAAATACAGATTCAAATTCAAAAATATTTTCTTTCAAGTTATTTTTTTCTGATCGACTAACATTGTGAAGCAAATTTAAAAATGCAACGGTGCAATTACAGGTATTGATCAACAAACTTTATACTATTTGTGGTTTCAGTATAATTATAGTGAGAAAATTGCTGAAGAACTTGTAACAAATATGTGTAATTGTCGCGGGATTCAAAATTTGATATTGTATATCAATTTTATCATTTTTCGGAAGAAATGGTTTAAGATCTTTTTTTCAATTTCAAATTTTTCCTTGTTGTTCTGAAATTTAAAAGTTGAGATGCAATTTTTAAACGTTAATCTGAATTTTATTTTAGGATAACCAGTGTTTGATTAAATTTTTATTTGCTTGAATTCACTTTGGAGTTTTTATTAACGAATTTGTTGTTGTATATACTACGTATTTGATATTTAAATTAATTTTTACTATTTTGTAGTTTTCTAGAGTTTGAAAATGGAAAGCATTGTTGTTCTTGTTAAACACTCAGGTAGAAGGACTTATGAACAACAATATGAAGATTACATCAGAGATGCGATATTGTTGAGCATAAACGCTACGTATGACCAACTGTACACGCTACTTGCTTCTCACATTGATGTTGATTTGACGTGCAAATGCATTCAAATCGAATATCAATTAACAGATAGTGCAGAAAAAATACGTATACATAATAACATGGGTTTGAAGGTCTATATTATGCAGAAAAAGGAGTTGAAGGATATGAGTATTTTGCCTTTGTATGTAAGTGTTTCTGACAAGGATACTTTAAGCATATTAGTAAGTTCATCATTGTATAATGCAGAAAGTCTAAAGATGTCTGTCACTGCGAGTAACGTGTTAAATACAAGTACTCAAAAAGCATTAATTGTTACTCCTTCAGAAGAATGTTTGGATGTATTTGAAATGGATACAACTAGAGTTATTATCTCCGATCCACATCATAAACATATTGAGGTTGAATAAGTTTATGTCTCAAAAAGTATATTAAAATTGGTGATGAAAGACTATACGATTCGGGAGAAGTTCCAATCACTACCTGTAAGATCTAGTAAAACCTGATAAGTGTATTATGCATTTAATTTTTTAATTTTTTTTAAGTTGGTTAAATGTATTTAAGCATATATATGTATTTTTGTTTGCAGTTATACATTGTTGTGCAGATTCAGTAATTGTGCTTTTTTATTTCGTGCATCTGCTATCGGAGAATCTGGAATGTTTAATGTGAGAGAATTTTTATCAGAACATACCTGTCCGATCAAAGATAATATTTATCCTAAATTGCATGCTACTAGTAAGTTGATTGGTGATATAGTCAAACTAAAGCTTAAAAGCCACAAATGAAAATAGAGTCCATCTGATATCAAAAATGACATGAAGAAAGACATGAGTATGGATTTAACATATATTATGTGTTGCCGAACCAAGGAACAAGCACTTAAAGATTTAAGAGGGAAACCAGCAGCGTCATACGAAAAACTACCTGCATACATACATGTGTTGACCACTAGTTATCCCGATTCACATATAAGAATGAAAAAAAATGAAGACAATGAGTTTTTATATATATTTATAGCACTAAATGCCTTCATCCAAGGGTTCGATCATTGCAGACCTGTCATAGTTGTTGATGCAAGTCATCTAAGAGAACTGTATACTGAAACTTTCGTAGCTGCATGTACCATAGATGGAGCTGGTAAGATATTTAATTATAAATATATTTGACTTCAAATATGTTTTCAGTTGCATGTACTTGTAATATACATATATATATTGTTTATGTAATCAGAGTCCGTTATTAATGTTGCCAGTAAAATGTATTTAAAATATACATATGCAGTAGTTTTAGTTATCCACTGGAAGTTAAGTAGCTTTCCAGCTGTATGTATTAATAATATAAATGTGCATTATTTGATGTGTAAAAAATTATGTATACTTATATATATTTTTTGAACATACAGGACATATATTTTCTTTGGCCTATAGTGTACTTGATTCCGAAAATAATGCATCTTGGACTTGGTTCTTTGAGAATCTGAAGAAAGCATATGGTGAAAGAAAAAATATGTGTGTAGTTTCTGATCATAATGCAAGCATCATAAAAGCTATAAGTGAGGTCTACAATGATGTACCACATTATACATGTATGTGACATTGGGGAAATATGAAAAAAAAAACTTTAGAAAATCACATGATGCATTATCGGATGTCTTCTATACAATGGCAAAATTATATTCAAAGACTGAATTTCACAATTTAATGGAGAAAGTGGAGGCAGTTGATGTTAGAGTGAAGAATTACTTGAAATTGACGGGATACGATAAGTGGGCTAGGTCATATGCATCCGTTCATGGGGGATGGACTTTGACGTCAAACATTGCCGAGTCAATTAATGTTGCACTGGTATCGACTAGAGAACTACCAAAATATGATTTTATAGGAAAATTTAGATTGATGTTTGGTAGAAGGAACTATGAAAATAAACAGCAGGCGGTGTATACTTTTACGGATCTTATTGGTAAATTTCAAGAAATTCTAAAATAGAATGAAGCGGAGTGTAAAAGTATGAAGGTATGATGAAATTTATGTATTTATGTTATATATATATATTAGTTGTTTCTTTTGTGTTTTGAATTATATGTTCATATACACATAAGAAATTAAAGAAATAAAATTCTGTAATAAAAATACATATGCATGACAAAAAAATACATATGTTGAGATGGTAAAATACATTTGCAAAATTGTTCTGTTATAACTTTGTAAATAATTTTTATTTTACTAATGAATTTTGTTTTAATAATTTCAAGTTATACCTGCATCAGAGTATATATATACAGTTCACAACAAGGAGAAACATTTTATTGTTTGTCTTAAGAAAAAAAATAATTCTTGCAATGCATTTTAGTTGGATGAGATACCGTGTGTTTATGCTTGTGCGGTTCTTAATAGCAAGAATTTTAAGAAGGGACCATATTGCTCTGATCTATACAAGCCAAAAATAGTCTTGAGAACATATGATCTTCCAGTTTATGCTCTAACACACAAAAATGATTGGTTAATTCTAAAGAAAATTATGGATGAGGTAGTTCTGCCCCCAAAATACAAGCGACCCCCTGAAAGACCTTCAAAAAAGGATCGGGGAAAGTTTGAACAAGATATGTTTGAAAAGAAAAAGAAAAATTGTTGTAGTTCATGCGGATATAAAGGTCACAATAGGCGTTCATATAGAAAATACAACAAATAATAAGTTGGTTGATGTAGTTAGTTAATAAACAATTGCAGATTTTTTTCCTTGAGGAAATATATATGATTTTTAATTTTGAAAAATATATTTGATGTTATTGAAGTTGTTATGCTTAATATGTTGAAAAATTTCTGAACTTTTTTAACTGAATTCAATAAGAATATATTGTACAATTGTTACATATACAATCATTGATTTATACATATTTAAAGCTACACATACTAAAATTTTAATCTAAAAAATACATAAAAGAATCTTTTAAGTAGCCATGACCATCTAGAAAAACAAATATATACAAATATATTTTAAGGAACCATATAGAAGGATAAATACATGTGTTAGTAATATATACAAATATATTATGCATAAATACATATATACATTTTCATTAAGCATAAAATATATATGCGTTAATATGTATATACATATATATATTCATAAAATACATAAATTACATATTGCATTACGCATAAATGTAAATGTTGATCTTAAAAAAAACATGAAATATTCAAAATACTTGCGCATTCCTCAAAATACATATACATAAAACTGAAAATACAAATACGTATACAGAAAATACATATATTTTGTATTCATATCAACATATGCATAATAGTAACATAAACTAAATATTGTACTATAAACCTCAAAAAAACTAAATATCACATCAAATAAACATAAGATACATATACGTTAGTAATATATACAAATATATTATGCATAAATACATATATACACATGCATATCTGCTTAAATACATATATACATGTGTGAAGCATAAATACATATGCGTTAATAATATATATATATATATATATATATATATATATATGCATAAAATACATATACATAAATATATATACATATATATATGCATTATGCATAAATATATATATGCTGATCTTGAAAAAAAATAGAATACTCAAAAATACTTGCGTATTCCTCACAATACATATGTATAAAATTTAAAATGCAAATACATATACAAAAAATACATATATTTTGTATTCATATCAACATATGCATAATAGTAACATAAAGTAAATATTGTAATATAAACATCAAAAAACCTAAATATCACATCAAAAAACATAAGAAAAAATTGTCATTGAACATTAAAGTAACGTATGAAACCTAAAATATATTCAACAAAAAGTTAGTCCACACAAAGTTAATTGTTGTCAAATATATTCATGTCAAAATAAAAGTCAAACATCATGAACTTCAGTAACTTTTGTTATCTGAATTTACCTATGAGGCCTACTTGGTGCTTCATCATCGTTTTGTGCCTTCTGTTATTGTATTTTTTTACTATAATGCCACAATATTGAAGCGTATCTTGTGCGAAGAAGATCTAGATCAAAGTCAACTTTTGAAACTCTTCTATTAAAAGTAAGGCACTCAGCATATGTAATCATATATAAACCACAATCCCTGCATATAGGGGAATTAATAAGTATTTAGATAACATGAGAATATATATATATATATATATATATAAACAAGTAATATGTATATTCAAAACTTACAAGCTACCACTTGAATGTTGAGGCAAGTCTTCCACAATGTAAACATCAAATAGATCATTTTTATCATTTAATTTGTAATTTGGGTGATTGTAATTATCAATACCCTTCTTCTCATAGAATTTGCATGACAAAAGGCATAAAGATATAACCTCAGCTAACTTCTCAACTTCAACAAACACAGCAGCATCATGACCAGGAGATGATAGTGAGTCATATGCGTATATGCATCTATTATTAAAAGACAGAACAACCAAAATTAAATGATGTTTGCACTTTACGTTGATAAGAATGAATATGTGATCAACCATATGCCATGAAACAGTATCATGCATGAAAAATTCACTTATGTACTCATTCAAATGGTATTTCTTTCCACCAGCATTAAGCGTTAGATCATCAATTGAATACACAACTAACACAGTTCTTACAATGTTCATGAAGTTGCAGTCAACTGTGCTATACTTATATGAGTTATTGGGTTCATACTTGGATTTCTTTCTCAAGTAGTAAAGGCAAACAACAATTTGCTGCATCAAAAAAATAAGATTTGTAAAAGCAACTAACCAAAATTAAACTTTGAATCTTTAACACTATATATGTATGTACTCATATACATATGTATCTGAACATATGATATACTGCATATGTATATAAAAAGAAATATATTGTAGATAGATCGTTATAAGTAATTATAATATAAATATATAACTCACCTCATCTGACCATGACTATCCAGGAGTACCCATAATGTAGAATCAATTCTCGTCTTCAACTGATAAAATGCCAAAATTCATAACTGGTATCTTGGACTTATTTTTCTTATAATGTTCCTCTTTGTTGCTTTTGTTAATTGATTAAACATAATACTTAATAATAAACATAACATGTAAATGAATAATATAATGAAGTTATAAAATAAATACTTCTTCGCATGATATTTGAGAAGATTTACTGAAAGCTACGCCAAAAACTTATTGATGATCTTAATGTCTTCAATATCATAAATTGAATGAGATACAAATGGATGCTTCAGGTTGAATGTTTTTGTCTGCAATTCTGTGCTTCCTTTATAATTACAATGAAATGAAAAAAATAATATATAAAATAAATAAATTTGGTAAATACAACTAAAAAAAAGGTTAGAGTACAAACCTTCTGTTGAACCAAATTTCGCAGTGAATGGTGACTCCTTGAATTTAGATGCTCTCTTAATTCTTGAAATATTCACAGGAATTTTTTCTTCTTCATTTATAGATGGATGTACAATTTTGCTTCTTTCCAGATTCACATAGGCGTTAAGACTGGGTAGCAACTCATCAGAAATTGTTACTTGAGAATCACGTAAATCTGGTTCAGTCTTTCCTTCTTCCGAGACTGCTTCATGAGTGTGCACTTTTGAATTAGTTTGTTCATCCAATTTTGATTTCTCAACATCTGTCGTTGATGCATTTTCAATTATTTCTACAGTAGCTTCTGTGTTCTGTTTAAAGTATACAAAAATCTTGTAAAGTTGATACAATAACAAAGAAAGTAAACATAAATTATGCACGAATGAAGCATACCTTTGGATCATCTTGAACTCCCAAATTTTGTTGTATGAAATTAAGATTGATACTTCTAAGCACCTCATTTGAAAATGTGAATTATGAATTTGATAATTGTGCTTCACCAACACTTTCATCAACAAGTTTTTTATTCTGTTCAACATCTTGAAACATATTAAATAACATCAATATTTTTCAGGAATTAAAATACAATATAAATTTATTCATCATACCGGTGAATCACACACATCTCTTGCTTCATGCACAAAGGTATCATTTTTGTCCTTTCATAAAAGAAACAATAAAACATTGAAAATATTAATATTCAACTATATTAATATACATCATAAAAATAAAATTCAATAAATTATCAAAACAACATCATTATCCTCATTAAACAACTCTAAGAAACTGGAGCTTCATTTTTTTGTGATGTCTTCAGTAACTTGTTTCTAGACATAAACAATGATCACATGTATAATTCATATATGTAAATATAAATTTCAATAGTATTAAAAAATAATATGCATATGAATGAAAAATAATTTACTTAGCAATGTGCCTTCAGAATTCTTACCAAAATCAGAATGTAAACTTGGGGTGGCTTGATGGGGTGAAGTATCCTTATCAGCTTCATCCATTTGTGGCTTGACAAATTCAGCGTCTTTATCCTATTTATTCACGTTAAAAATTAAATACATATGAAGATCAATATTAAAATAACATTTGATTAGGTTGGTACTGCATATGTATATCTGAGTGCATATTAAAACAGTAAATATATTTGGTGCTGCATATGTATTTATTCAACTACATAATAAATATGTTTTATATTTATTTAACACAACAAATATATTTAACACAGCAAATGAACACAAATTTACGTACCAATATGTTTTTAGGACTCTTATAAAAATCAGTCACAATCGTTGGAGTTGATTGATGTGGTGATGTATTCTTATCACCTTCCAACATTTGAGCCTTGTCACAATCTTTTTCTTTTTCTTGTTTCTTCGCGTTGAAAAAATATAAATACATAACATTATAAATAGCAAACCAACAAGTAGGAAAAACTCTGCATATGTATATGTGATTATATAGATATACATCTGATAAATATATAAATCCATATATATTTATTTCAAACATAAATACATACTAAATATGTATTTATTCAAACATAAATACATATGTTGTATATGTATATAACATATCAAATGTATTTAAAAATTATTCTTTTTAAAATTGAATTTTTGATTCTTTATTCTCAATTATTACATTCATTATTTGATCACATCTTGTTGATACTAACTTTTGAATGTCTTTAAACTCTTGTCGAACCTGATTTCAAAGAATTACAATCAAATATGAAAAAAATATATACCAAAGTCATAAACACAAATTACCTTATCAAGAAAGTTTTCAAACACTTTCTTAGAAACAACAGTATCTTCGTCTTCACAATTGAAAAAAGACAGATCAGGCGACTGAACCGAAAGGTCTTTTCTATTTGAAGCTACTGTTTTTTTTTTATTGAATTGGCTTGAAAATTGATGTCTTCACAGAAGACATCTTCACAGCACGAACTGAAGGAATTTTTTTAGTGTATGCTGATTTACACCTTTTGATTATTTCTTCAACTTTTTCATGGTAGGTGAATTTTAAGAATCGCCTTGATATTTATTTTTTTGCGGATTGAATGCTTATGTTGAAGTGGAAGATCTTGAAAATCATCATCAGAATCAACAAAATCTTCTTTATGACTTCCACCTCTAGGTACAATCTTCTTAGGTATCAGAAAGGATGAAATCTCCTTTCGTATTGGCTCAATGTTCTTAAAAATAACCTACAACAGATATTATAGCCAGTTAACCTTTACAATAATACAAAAACAGTGATCAATTATATTTTGCAAATTAACATATATGAAAACAGTAAATGTATTTACAACATAATCAAACATTACAGAAAATAAAAGTTTTTCAGAAAACTAACCTTGTCATTTGCATCATTAAACAAACTTTCCATGAGTGATTTATATCGTGAGCGAATAGCATTTGTCTTGCAATTTAAAATATGTGAACTTTGAGAGTCCACCTTGAAAACAACAGTACGAGGGACATCAGAATAACACTCGTACAACCAAATCTGAATGGCAAGTGGCATTTCATGGAGCATTTAAAATTTTTTTGTGGGTTTCAACTTTTTATTCAAGCTTTTAGCTAATTTCTCATATGCAACCGATCCTCAAGGATAGTTCCTGTAATGACTACTCTCCACCAGATCAAAATGGAGGCGTAAAATAATGACAGTATCAACAGACGACAGTAAAAATGCATGAATAAAATACAAATTAGAAAACTTCAATGCATCTTCCTCATTCTTCTTTCCCCATATTTTACCAGTAACAGCGGCAAATAATTTCCTTTTCTAAATATATCTGGCATTATCAAAATACTGATCAATAATTTTGTATGGAAGGTCTTCATCAAACACAAAATCATCCTTGTTTGAAAGATAATTCAAACCAATAACGACAGCAAATTCTCTAAGATTAAAATGCAGATTTGTGCCCTTTGCACTAATGATTATGTCACTTTTTGAACTTTCTTTAGTCTCAAGTGACATAATCCATCTCCCTAATTGCGCTTGCACCACACAATCTTTTTTCTTCATCAAAATACCAAAAATACTATCATTATAAAATATTTTGTACTGATTCTTCGTTAACATTGACTTAATACGGTCTTCAATGCCGTTGATCGTATGACAACTGATATGTGAGGCAAATTTGGACAATACTCTTGTCATGTATATTTAATCGTACAACACCTATAAAACACAAAAATATAATTATATGTCTAAAAAGGCCATATATGTATTTACAGAAATACATCTTCAAAGTTGCATTACAACATTAAAACAAAAAAATAGCATATGTATTATATGAATACATCATTGATACAAATTTAAGATAACAAACATCAAAATACATACATTGTGATCATATCAAAAAAATTAAAAAACTAGTGATCATAAAATATAAATTTTACCAATAACAAAATACAAAATACATATCTAACCAGTAATAAATACATTTCATATAATCCCTAACATACAAAATACTTATATATTTTATATATACATAGATGGTCGGAAGTACAAATTATCAACAAATGAAAAATACATATAAACGTCAAAAATCTTAAAAACAACAAATATAAAGAAATATCAAATACAAATCTTAGCAGTACTCAATACAAATACATATCTAAACTGTACCATGTATGATATGTACATGTCAATACAGTGCCACTTATGTATTTACATAAAACATATTAAAGTTAGAATACAATAAAGACATATGTATCTTATGAATACATGTACAAATACAAATCTTATCATTGTCAAATATAATATGTTACACAAGTCTTAAATACAAAAATACATAGCTTAAATATCTTATACATAATAAATATAAATCTAAATCTTATAAGTAACAATTCCCTGAAATTTTCTCAATTACATGTTTGTAACATAACATATATATATATCTTCACATTAGGAACTATTAATTTCATATCATGACAGAAAGCCAAAATAAGTACACAACTTATCAAGTGTATATAAAAAATACATATATGAACATATTGTTCATAAACTACAAAATTTTACAAATGCAACAATACCTTCTCAACTTTCTCTTCTTCAGATAAAGATTCATAATCAGATGAAACAGAACTTGCATTTTTAATCGATTCAGCTTTTTGATCTAATTTTCTTTTTTTCATCGAATTTTAATTGTTTGAGGATTTGGAGGATAAAGATTTCTTCACTGCTTTTCGTTTCATGATTTCAACAGACTTTTGCGGATCTTTGCTTCGATCTAAAATCTTCTAAGATAACACCTCCCTTAGACTGAATATTATAACAAACCAAGTTAATGTCTTCGTCTTGGGTTAAATCAAGGCTAAAAGATGGTAGTTCATCGGAAACTAAATTCATTGATCGAATATCTCTAACTGAACTAGAACGATTTGCATGTTCTGCCATAATAGCAGGAAAAAAAATTCAACACACGAAATTTTATGAAATTTTTCCAAAATTAAACCCCAAAATAAAATTCTCAAATTCAAAACGCCAAATTATATGGAAAAATAATGCTGAAAAAAAATTATATGAAAAATATAACATGCAATAACTGTAAAATCAACTTACCTTAATAGGTGAAAACAAGATTTATCAAAAATTAGAGAGAGAAAAACGAATTTTGAAAAAAAAATAGCCGAAGAGAGATATTGGAGGGAATTAATTTTTTTATGAATGGCGTAAAAATAGGGTTATCAGAAGGTAAAGTGGCGTGAAAAGAGGAAAGTGAAAATATATGGGTAAAAGCCACGAGCCAGTTAATAAAAAAGGTAAAATATTACTACTTTTGCTGATAGTTGTAATTTTAGAAATTATTGTAAGGGTGTCAAATGGGTCGATTTGACCCAGCCCGCCCCAGCCCGTTTAGGAACCCGAACCGATTTGACCCGGCCCGATCAACCCCCGAGCAGTAGCATTTTGGGTCCCGGGCTGGGCCAATTTTTTTTTAGGTCCGGTTAACCCGGCCCAAATCAAAATCGATCTTGGCCCGTCGGTTAATCGATCCGGTTATATTTTTAAAAAAAATCTAATTTGTGATCGTTGGGCCAAAGTAGTCGTTGGGCCCAATGGCTATATGGTCGTTTGGATCCAAAAATGGCTATTTTGGTCTTTTTTATTTAAAATATAATAATTTAAAATATTTTTTAAAACCCAAAATAAATTCTATAAATACCCTACACTTTCAAATCATTTTTCACACAATTTTCATTCTCTCAAATCTCAATTCTCAAATATTATATATATCTCCTAAAGTGCTCAATTTAATTTTTAATTTTGCGATTACAAAGTACGAGTGAAGTTTCTAAGTCGCAACTTTCTGATACTTTCAAAATTTGATATTGTCATTCCATCTCTTACTTTTAATTTTTAATTAGTGTACTAGTTGTTGAATATTTAATTTTATTATTTTTGTGTATTTTGAATTCTTTTTAGTTTGATTTATAATTTTATATTATGGATAAATTAAGAAACCTTGCCAATAAAAGTGTCAAAAAAAATTGTCTCGAAAGTGGTAGTGGTAGTAAAAGCAGAATTACTGACGGTAGAGGTAGTTCAAGTAGTAGATATACCTGTGTACCTCTGGTACCGCTTAGTCAACCTTTTGAGGAAGAAGTAGGTGTAGGTGCTCACGATATGAATTATGCAGAAGCTTAGAAAAATTACGGTATAGAAGAAGAAAATGAAGTAGATGTGGTTAATTTAGAAGAGGATGATGAAAATATTGGTGAGAAACCCGCAGTAGAAAATGCTAATGTTAGATTTGAATCGATTAATTGTCCTCCCCTTCCTCCTCATGCCTCGAGAGCTCGTAGAACAACTAGTATTGCATGGCAATTTTTCACACGTATAGAAGGAGAGACTAAGGTGCAATGTAATATTTGTCAACAAGTATATGAGCATAAAAGAGGAGGCAATCAAGGGGGTACGGGTACGTTAATGAGACATATAAATGATAATCACGAAAGAGAGTTATGTATTGCACGGGATGGTGAGGCTGTTGGTGGGCCAACACAAACTAGAATGGACCCAACAATCGGTCAGATAATTATGAGTTATAATAAATTGAGGGGCCGGGAAGGAATAGCAAAAATTGTAGCTGTGGGTTGTTTGCCTTTCAGTTTTCCTTCTTCGGATGCTTTTATTCATTATATTCAAGCAATTTATAATCTTATGTTTAATGGTATTCCTAGAAGTACTTATCGGGTCGATATTTTTAGACTCTATTCACAATATGTTTTTTATTTATCTACATTATTAAAAAATATTCAATGTAGAATGGCTCTAACTTCTGATCTTGGTCGTTTTGTTAATAAAAATGATTATTTAATCATTACTTATCACTGGATAGATAGTAATTTTGTTATGCAAAAACGTATTCTAACTTTTTTGTATGATGAAGAACGTAGACATACTGGAGAATTTATTGTTGATTCGATTAGTAAAGTTGCAGATTTTATGGTACTGAAAAAAAGTTTTATGTATTGCTTTTGATAATGCTTCTAACAACAAGGCAGTTATTACAAAGTTAAAAGCTAGTCTCTGTCTGCAGTTACCTGAAATATTTCATGTTAAGTGTGCTTGTCATATATATAATTTAATTGTAAGAGATGGTCTTGAATTTTTTGAGTTTTATATTGAAAAAATCTGGCTTGCTGTTGGCTTTATTCAAGAAAATAATCGAAGAAAAATAATTAAAAAATTTAAAGTTAAATGTGAATAAAAAGGACTTAGATCGATATTGATGTCTGAAGAATGTGATACTAGATGGAATGTTACGTATGATTATTTAAAAACTTGTCATACTTATAGAGTTCCTATTACGCTAACTTCTGACCAACATTGTAGTTCATTTGTTGATTCGGCTGAATGTATGCTACATGATTCTGATTGGGCTGTAATTGATGGTTTTGTTAAGTTTTTGAAAAAAAATTATATAGCTACGGTTGAATTTTTCGATGCTTATTATCCTACTGTTTGTAATATTTTAGCATATATAGCCGATATTTCTGCTTTGCTCAAAGAATATAAAAATAAAGAAGGTTTCAAAGAAGTTGTTGGTGCTATGTTTGCTAAATTTAAAAAATATTTTTTTCGATTCCTCCTATTTACTTGGTTGGTGCTATACTAAATCCATGTATGAAATATACTAATATGTGTCACTTTAGTACTCTTATTTATTCTAACTTAGAGATAAATACTAACAATGATTCTGATGATGAAGAATAAGAACAATCAGATTTGTATACGGCTATGAGTGATGCGAACATTTACATAAATAAATTATATAATCATTATGCTGATTTACTTGATTTAGCTATACTGGCAAATATCACTCCAACTGTCGCTCCTCATCCTCCCAAGGAGCCATCATTTTCTAAAAGGCCGGCACATAGTGGTTTTCCTGATTACTTTTATAATTTAAATGTTTGGAACAGTTTTAAGGAGGGAACTTATACAACAGCTTCTCGGGAAGAGCTTAAATATTATCTTCGAACGTCGATAGAGGATCGTAGACAACGGATCAACGAGTTAAATTAGTGGAAGAATAATGAAATACAATAGCCTGTGCTTTCAAGATTAGCTAGAGATATATTGAATGTTCCAATGTCAACCGTTGCATCGGAAAGCGCTTTTAGTCAGGGACTATAACAGCTTGGAGACAACTGACACTCATTGGGAAGCAATGCTATGAATGTTCTAGTTTGCCTTAGAGATTGGATTAGAGCGTAATGAAGAAATCAAGGAAAGGAGGTGTAGCCGAAAGACGAATAGAATCTTGAAGAAATTATGACTTCAAGGGAGAACTCAGCACAATCAAGTTCAATGCATGATTTTGCCCCCATTGATTTTGACTATCCTATGCAAGTTTCCGTTAATGTTAACATGGATGAGTTGGAAAAAATGAGGAAAACTTTGAAGATTTTTCATTCATGTACATTATAAATTTTGAATTATTTTGCAATCAATAAAATATAACATTCATTCACTCCTTACTTTATAAATTTTTTTCATTTAATGATTTAAATTGAATTTCTAGTTTAAATTAAATACTTAGTTTTAATATATTACTAATTTACTATCAAACTTTACACTAAGTAATAGATAGTTAAAATTTAAACATAACAAACATATAATCATATATACACATAATGAAAAAATAAATTTCTTTTAAGTTCAAAACCTCAAGTATTATTAATTTATTATATTAAGTAGCATATTTTTTAAAGTAATAC
This sequence comes from Capsicum annuum, assembly GCF_002878395.1. Lineage (NCBI taxonomy): Eukaryota > Viridiplantae > Streptophyta > Magnoliopsida > Solanales > Solanaceae > Capsicum > Capsicum annuum. The sequence goes on along the minus strand of NC_061111.1, from coordinate 158,130,308 downwards.
ATATATTGAATGATACGTATATATGTGTATATATTTTCTATAGACTCTAAAGTAGTATATATTTAAGGTATACATGTGTGTGTGTGTATATATATATATATTGTAGTATATATCTTGTAGTATATATCTTATAGTATATGTTTTATTTAAAATAGTACATATATTGAATGGTACGTATATATGTGTATATATTTTCTATAGACTCTAAAGTAGTATATATTTAACGTATACATGTGTATATGTTTTATAAATTAGTATATATATTGTAGTATATATCTTGTAACATATGTTTTATTTAAAATAGTACATATATTGAATGGTACGTATATATGTGTATATATTTTTTATAGACTCTAAAATAGTATATATTTAAGGTATACATGTGTATATGTTTTATAAAGTAGTATATAACTATATATATAGTGTGTGTATTTATTGTAGTATATGTTTTATTTAAAGTAGTACATTTATTGAATGGTACGTATATATGTGTATATCTTTTCTATAGACTCTAAAATAGTATATATTTAACGTATATATGTGTATATGTTTTATAAACTAGTATATATATTGTAGTATATGTTTTATTTAAAGTAGTATATATATTTAATTAACACATAGTCGTATACATGATTACATGTGTAATTGTGTATACGTGTATATGTTTTTTAAATTCTAATGTAGTATATACTATATATAGAGTGTATATATATTGTTTAACGTATTTAAAATGTATATAGATTGGTATATATAGTGTATATTGGAGAAAAACTTTTAATTTTTATTTTTTTTTGTAACCGGTTTTGACTGGGTTTACCTGAGTTAGGTGTAATGGACCGATCCCGAGTTATCTCTTGAAAATTTACTGTTGGCTCGGAACTGGACCGGCTCGTTAAACCAAGCCCGAAATTAGACCAGCCCACAACCCGGTTAAAAGTGACAGGTCAATTTCGAATTGACCTGACCCGATCCCGTTAACTGGTTTAAACTATTACTATTACTTATAATTAATGTTTTAAGGTTGTTAATATATGTAATTTTTTCTAACTAGTTTTAGAAGAGATGGACTGTAAGTTAACCTCGATTATTGTGGTAAAGTACATTAAAACCCCACACGGGTAAAAAAGAAAAATCTTGTGGTTATAGTTGCAAGTCTATATCAGACGCTGAAATAAAAAAACGCATTATTATGAATAACCCCACTCAATGACAAGGGTCCTTAAGGGTGTATTTGGCAAGCCTTATTTGGAAAAGAGATTAAAGTTGTTAAAAAGTTTTTAGTCTGTTCCCACTAAAAAATTGATATGGATTAACGAGTTGTTTAAGTCTACTGAAATTAGTTTAAGAGGAATAACGAGTTATAACTTCTCTCGACGTTTACGACTACATAACTGAAAAATACAACAAAAAAATATAATAGTTAAACTATAAAGATTGTTTGATCGAATATAAGTTAGGTGAAATTAAAACAAACAACAACAACATATTCAATATATTTTTATTAGTTAGGTAAAAATTAGCAATGCAAATTATTTATCATGGATTTGAAACACTTAAAATTGCAGGTGAGACACATGCATGCACTACGATCTAACTTTGTTTTAGGTTTGATTTACTAGCAGTTCGATTATAATTAGGTGATAATGAAAATGAACAAAGTATACAGTAAACGAAATAAGACAAATAAAACAAACTAATCCAAGAAAGCCCGGAGCAAAAATGAGGACATTCAAGATCAACCCCATGTTGACCGAGTTATTGACGGAATAAGATTACCACTAAACTAGATAAATAGTCAGGAATAAAAATTACTTGAAGACCGAAAAAAATCATAATATTGAGCAAGATAACAGATACTCATATTCTTTAAAAAATGAGGAAACTATTTATATATTATAATATTAAGCTTTGGCTAATTAAAATTCGACGGTATAACCCTAAAAGAATTAAAACATTTGATGTCGTGGCACGTGTGCAACACGTGTTCGACCCGCTACTAAACCAACGAATAATTCCTACACTGCTCAGCTCTGTACAAATTTGTCTGCGTATAAGAGCAGGCTAATAAATTGATCTCCTATTTGTGCTTCATATGTCATCGAGGTTGACGATCCATTGAGTTCTTATCCCTTATGTGAAGGCACTTTTGCTGCCATTAACTTGAGAAAGATTTCTCACACCTTCTGTACTTATTGTCATAACAGATCCTTATGTTGATTCTCCTCATAGTGCCACGCGTTTCTAGTCAAATTTTACTCCATAAAAAACATAGTGAAAAAAAAAAAAACAAATAGCATAGATATTATTTCTCCTTTTAACTTCTTATTTTTTTTCCTTATTTTTTTCAAGAAAAAACAAAAGAAGAAATAAATTGAAGCAGCGTGAGGGCATTTTTGTTAATTTTAGTTTAATACTTATATTTTTATTCCATAACTAGTTACAAGAAGTCCGTGTAAAGCACTATTCAATATTTATTTCAAATTAATATTATGACAATAATTATATTAATTAATATGACATTTTTTGAATTTTGAAATTTAAATAAATTTATTTTTCAAAATAATTTTTACATAAATTCTTGAAGTATTTTAAATTAGCAATTATTGTGATTTATTATTCAAATATATAGTTTCGTTTGAAAATTTAATTCACGATCAAAATTTTTGAAAATTTAACTGTACAAATGTATAAATTAATAAAGAGCGTGAAAAGCAAAATTTGGTGGGCATATATTACCATTTTCAAATAACACAGGCTCAGTATATATTTTTTTTGTCTTAATTTATACGACAGAAATAGAATTTAGATAATCAATCATATTTTAATATGTTTTTAAATATTTTAAGTTGTTAACTATTGTAATTTATAATATTTTTAATATAATTTAGAAATAATAGACACTCCTCTTCCTAGCCAAACTTTTGTGTCATTGATAGTCAATTATATATATTTTTTTTTAAATTTAAGTTTTAAATTATTGTGATTAATAATTTTCTTCTGTTTCAATTTAAGTGATATTTATATGATTTCGAGAGTCAATCAAATCATTTAAATTTTTTAGGTTGTTAATTATTGTGATATATAGTATTTTTACGTATTATTTTGTAATATATAACAGATTAATTAATTTTTGTAGGTTTTTAAATTTTTAACTATTGTAATTTACAATACATTCATATGTTAATCTCCTTATCCAAACTTTTGTAACATTAATAGTCAATTATATTTTTAAAATAATTTAAATTTTAAATTATTGTGATTTACAATATTTTTTCTTCTATTTCAATTTAAGTTAATGCTTAGATTATCATAATAATTAATTAGAAATGATATACTAAGATCACGGTTGAAGTAGCGAAGCAGACATGTGTTAAATGACTTACAACAACTAATTAAAAGTGATATAGCAAAATTATTACAAAAAATAATTGTAAAAAAAAAAGTGATATAGCAAAATTATTACAAAAAATAATTGTAAAAAAAAAAATTAAATGGACCTCATATAATACGTCAAGTTAATTTAACATTAGATATTATTAATTTTTAATGCTTAAATAATTTTATAATTTTTTTTAATATTTAGATGACTTAAAATAATTAATTACTTGTGATATAATAAAATTACGACTAAAACTAACATGTCATAAATATTTATTTTATTTTTTTATTAAATATTATTATTTTTGTAATACTTAAATAATATACAGTAATGACTAATTAAGAATGACATAATAAAATCACGAAGTAAGCAGTTGAATGAATCAATAAATAGACGTGTTGACGAACTCCTGTTTGCTCTTTTACTCTTATTATACAACATCATCATAAACGAAAATGATCAAAAATATTCCTCTACCTTAATTTAGTGATTAAATTTACCTCTAGTCGTACTATTGTATCAAGTGTATTTTTTTCGTTAAGAAACTTAAAATAATTATTTCTCTTTTTAACTATAGTCAAACATGGCCAATTAAATTTCAACGTGACATTATATTTGAGTGAGATAAGTGTTTTGTGGCATGCCGCCTCCACCAAAATTTTGATTCGTAATTTTTTTTTTTCCTTTTTCTTTCATTTTTTCTTTTATCTAATTAAATAAATCCAAACTTCCGACCAAATCCACTATAGTCGCCTTCTCCGTCTCTGCTACAACCATCGCTGCCATCACCGTTGCCAGATTTGAAACCCAGCAGATCCATCATTCTCACCTCCTCTACCATCACCACCACCTCCGCCAGCTGTGATGAACCGATTGAGCACCGTAACTTCTCATATACCCAACTTCTCTTGCCCCACTTTCTGTACTACACGTTAATATTTATTACTGTTCAACTGTTTTGGATCCATTTGCACAATTTTGCTGATTTTAGTGGCTGTACATTTTATTCTAATGAACTGTTTCTTGGTGTTCTAAAGTTGTATGTTCTTGTTAAAGTTGGTTGCTTGGATTTTGGTATGTGGGTGTAGGTGAGGATTTTTGGAGGAGTTCTTTTATTTTGATAATGGGTTGTCTTGCAGTATTTGGGAAGCGGTATTTTCTTGAAAATTAAGAGGGTTAATGGTGAAAAGGTGTGACTTTGGGAGGGGGTTTCAGTGTTAATTCTTTTCAGTTTGCTATTTTGAAACTTTTTCTGCCATTGAAGACGATAAAGAGATTGTCAAATCCGGGTCTTGATGGAAGAAGGGAAAAGAAAAAAGAAGAAAAATTTAAAATGAAAAAGAAAAAGAATTTGGTGCTGAGGTGGCATCACGTAGTATCCACCCCACCCCAAATGTAATGCCACGTTGAAATTTAACAGATCATGTTGAACAATTGTTAAAAAAAAAAGGATTATTTTTGTTTCACTCAAATGTAATGCCGCGTTGGAATTTAACAGCTTATATTGGACAACCGTTAAAAAGAGGATTATTTTTATTTCACTCAAATATAATGCCACGTTGGAATTTAACAGGTCAGGTTCAACAATCGATAAAAAAAGGAATATTTTTATTAAATTTCACAACAGTAAAAGTATATTTGATCAAGGAATATTTTTATTAAATTTCACAACAGTAAAAGTATATTTGATCCAATAATATAATTAAGGATAAACTTAGTCAATAAATTAAAGTACAGAAATATTTTTGATTCTTTAATACCTGCATAATTTATGGAGATATTTTTTTAGAGTGAACACATAAAAATAATCCTAAACTTTATATCAAATTATAACTTTGATCTTAAATTTTGAATTTTACATCAAATTATAACTTTGATCTTAAATTTTGACGGTGCAAAATTATGACCTTTAACTATTCAAAAGTGCACAAATATGACCTTCAATCCTACGTGGTAAAATGCATATTTAACACGCAAAACTGGGCGCATTCAGCTTAAAATCTAAGAGCATAATACATAAATATGACCTTAAATTTTGACAGTACACAAATATGACCTTTAACTATTCAAAACTACACAAATATGACATTTAACTATTCAAAACTGCACAAATATGACATTTAAATGACTCTTTAATATTATTTTTTCATTATTTTCGGCTCAAAGATGAAAATGACATCTAATTTCTTTTGTCATTGTCGAAAAAATACAATATTGAAGATTTATTGATTAGACGGGTCAGCCTCATATGAAAAAATTGAGCGGATATGTATATATATTATAAAGCACAGGATGAATTTAAGTTATATAATATATCTAAATATTATTTATTTAAATATTAAATTAAAGATAAACTATACTAATAGTAAAAAAAATATAATTTTAATAAAATGTTATTAAATTAATGTTATTAAGGATAGTAGTAGTAGTATCTTAAATTAACGTTATCAAATTAACGTAATTAAAATGTTATTAAATTAACGTTATTAAAACATTATTAAATTAACGAGGGGCGGACCTACGTGGTTGCGATGGAGTTCACCCGAACCCCCTCGGTAAAAAAATTACGTTGTATATATATATAAGATAGAAAATGTATATTTATGTACGCATATTAATGTTGAACCACATAAAACAAGACACTTAGATAGCCCAGTGGTGTTATTTGTTCTTGGGCGCTTCCTTTAGCCTACTATGCGGGTTCGATCCCTGCTAGTGACTGTTTTTTTTTTTAATTTAAAAAAGCTAGGTGTGCTGCTATACAAATAAATAAAATAATAATAATAATTTTTTTTTAATTAAAAAAAAGTTAGGTGCTACTACTATAGAAATAAATAAATAAATTATTATAATAATAATAATAATAATAATAAAAACAACGTCGTTTTAACACAAAAAATAAAACTTTGACAGCGCACAAATATGACCTTTAACTATTCAAAACTGCACAAATATGGCCTCTCTCCAAGTCAGCTCTTTTAACGACGTGGTACCGTGTGATTGGATTACCTTTCCACGTAGACGCGAGTGAAACTCACGCATGGAATTGTAAAATCGGAGGTCATATTTATTCAGGTTTTGAATAGTTAAAGGTTCTATTTGTGCACTATCAAAGTTTAAGACCAAAGTTATAATTTAGTGTCAAGTTTAGAATATTTTTATGTATTAACTTTATTTTTTATGTGGAAAATTAAAGAAATGAGTAAATGGAGTAATATAATTGTTCGAAGTCTAATTCGGCGATTAAGCTTCTTTTAGAAAAAAACACGCACATGGTACATGCTCCATAAGCCATGCACATGGCACAAGCTCCTAATGATCAGTTCTCATAAGTGAAATTATGAACATGGAAATTATTGTTTAATAAGTTGCTTGTGAATTTGAAAATTGAAACCAGAATAAACTTATTGACAATAATAATTAAACTTTCTACCAAAATTCTTAGTTATTTGGTTATAATCTAGGAAGATTCAGTTGAATTTGAATATCGCAACAAATTGAACTAAATAATGCAATTGTATGTTTCAATAAGATATTTAATTAACTCTAGAAACTTAATTTATTAAAGATGAAGGGTACTTTTACAACATTACATGTGCAGTCTTTATTATTTTTTAACTAATAATATGAAAATATCTTCAATGTGAGATAGTTGTTAAATTTAAATTCGTAATCTATTTTAATCAATAAAAGTTAAAATTCAAGAATTGTTAATTAAATCGTGTAACAAGTTATGTAAATACTTAAGCCACTAAAATAAATTATTTTTTTACTTAATTGTTCTGAAATTGTAATAAAAAGTTAGTGAAATTTGAATGACAAGTGTTGGTGAAATTTGAATGACAAGTGAATTCTGGATTTTTTTTTGTTAAGAAGAATTTATTATTTTTTCTTTTTAAGAAAAAACGTGGAAGGTACATTAGAAAAGCGACGCATCTTTTGTTTCTGCTGGATTAGGCCCACCGGAGTGGGTGTTTAGTACGGGTTTTGGGGTTTTGTGGCCTTGGACCCAATGAGTTACTTCCGGGTTTCCTCCCATGCCCTAAGTTGCATATAATGCTTTTAACGTGAATCGAGTTGATTGAATACGTGATCTTTCAGATTTGGAAATTTCATATATAAAACTTCATGCATATTATCTCGGTCGAGTTTGTCGTGCAGATCTTGTTAATATAATTTATCTTCTCAATATGATTTGCGAAATATTACACTAAAACAAGATCAACAAAGAAAAATATTCAATCATCACGAACATTTAAGATTTTTGGTTGGTAGGAGAAATTGTAAAATCATGTCATGTTTTGTTGATGTATTTTTTTAATTTTAATATTGTTATTTTGAAATTACTTATATCATAAATATAGTATTATTTTTATATCACACTTTATTTGAGACAATATATTTAGATTACTAATTTCGGGATTAAATTGTTGATAAGTAATATATTCGCCATTCGCGGAAGCTTTCCTTCCAATTTTTCCTAAAGAAAGATACAACTAGACTTAGAAATTTAAAAAAATCCTGACTAAATCAATTTAAATCAAACGCATGTTTCATTTTCTGCTTCGTTTATTCTGTTTTAAGCTCAAATAAATAAATCAAATACTTATCAGTAACAACATTTACATAAATAATATTTTTATTATTTAATCCTCATATTATCATCTCATCATATAATCTCGAAATATCTTGTACCTTTCTTAATTTAGTAGGTGGGGTATATTACAACAACTCTAGCTAATGTGAAATTTTGCTACAAACATTTGAGTAAATTTATGATTGAGATTTGAACATGATTATGAACTGTATGCTAGTACGTTTCAAAATGGGGCCACTGTGTTTTAGAATACTTATATGATCGGTTACTGCACATATAAAGGACTATATAATTAGGGTAAAATTCAAGACCATAATTATGAGATTAATTGCAACACTTTCATAATTACTTAAATTAGCAATTTTTATTTTATATTTGAACAAACTATTGCTATAAAAATACATATACAAATCATTTTACTATTCATATTTAACTCAAATCAGTTGAGTTAAATATGGTATAATTAGACATGAATTAAATGTGGAGATTCCCTTTTCATTAAAACCTCTTAATTAACATGATTTCCTTTGTTATCAACTAAAATCAAAATTCAAATTTCAGTTTTACGTTATAGTTTTCATCCCAAAAAAATCAAATTCAACTGAAACTTCTTCTGTTCAATATCTTCAAAAATTCAAATTAAACCATTTTTGTTGAAGGTATTTAATCGTAATATTGTTTTCTTATATGAATTTCATCAGTTGTTTGAAATTGATCAAAAAAATTTTGTTCTGAATTTAATTTGAACCATTACTGTTATTTCATTCAAATTTTTTTGAGTCATTACTGATATTTCGTTCAAATATAGTGATCAAAATCGATTTTCCTGAAATTGCTTTTGAATATTTGAGCCATTAATGATTTTTCATTAGAGTGATCAAAATTAATTTTTCGTTACATTGTAAGGTTTAACAATTTATTTCGTTAAATTATTTTTGAATATTTTGTAAACGAATTTCGAAAAAAAAAGTAATGCAACAGTAAATTGAACCGATTGAACAATATAGTGATCAAAATCGATTTTCCAAGTTCCTCAAACTCAATTTTTTTTCTTTCTTTCACTTCTTTTTTTTTTGTTTTTTACTCTTTTATCTCTAACTTTTATTTTGAAAATACAAATATGTATATCACATACACATATTTAAAAAATAAACAAAATACATAGTCATACAGATCTGTATTTACAGTACAAAACATACAGATGTATATGCATATGTATTTACAAAAATACATGTCTCTCTAATATATATATATTAGTATTCGGTCACGTGCTTCGCACGTGTATCCCAAGTTAATTAATTCAAATTTTACTATTGAGTCGAAGGGAGGATATAATATCAAAATATAACGATTTCAAAGAAAAAAGTGCAAGCTCAAACTTATATGATTGCTAGTCTATTCCATGAAACTCAACTCGATTGTTGCATGTAAGTGTCTTCCAATTTATGAAATTGAACAACTAAGCTTATTAGTTACCTCGGTACAATAAATGGTAAATTCGCCTCTCTCCAATCCAGAGCAGCAATTGAAATTTCAAGATGATATCTTGAAGATCAATTTTTTTTCAGTTGAAAGTTAAGGAGATTGTCCTCAAATTTGAATCACTAACCTTACTACCATTAAACATTTTTTCCAAATTAGAATTTGTGTTTGAAGTAATAATTTCTTTGGTTCATAATAAGTGTCCTTTTAACTTTTTTAGAAAACTAGTTTAGGTGTAGGCGGCTTGCGCATGTAAGGCACTTTAACGAGTTCAAATATTTCACTAAATAGGATATTTATTTAAATAATAAAGATAAAAATAATAATTAAATTTAATATTTTTTGAGTATGCAAACAATAACAAAATAATATGATAATAGAGATATCAAAATAATATAATTAAATCTAACCTTTACATAAAAAAAACCTCAAAGTCGACCAATACACAAAAATTTCTCAAAGCCGATCGAGATTCATCTACGAACTGTAAACCAACACAAAATAACAAACTAATAGAGATATTTCGATAATACAATTAAACCTAATATTTACTTTAAAAAAATTCAAAGTTGACCCACATTCATCTAGCATCTGTAAATTAAAATAAAATCATAGAAAAATAAAGATATCAAAGCAATACAATTAAACCTAACCTTGACACAAGAAATTCTTCAAAGCCAACCAACATTCATCTACGACCTGTAAACTATAAAAAAAAAAATATAATAGTGATCACATAACTTCAGTATTTATCCAACTAATTCTTGTCTGGGTAAAAATTTTGACCCTAAAAAATGATTTTTGAATGAAAACAAAGAAGATATATATATATATATATATATACACACACGCGCGCGCACATGTTGAATTCTATTATGCTGACAAAAATAGTGAAGAAGTTGAGGGTTAAAAAATAAATCATCCACCACTCTAGACATGCAATCGAATCAAGTTAGATGAACATCATATTCTCCCAATATTTATAGAAGTATTTTCTTAATTAATAGAGTCATATTTTAGGAGTATTTTTCTAATTGAATAGTAGAAAGAAAATATTAATTAATTCTCCTACCATATATTTTAGGAAGACTAGTAGAAAGAAAAATATTAATTAATTCTCCTACTATATATTTTAAAAGGAAAATATTAATTAATTCTCCTACCATATATTTTAGGATTCCTATATATTTTAGGAAGTCTAGTTAATATAATAAAAAAATAATTAAATAATAAATTTAAAAAATAGTGAAAAGACAATTTTCTATAAAGAAGAGTCTTTTAATGAAGGGCGAAAAGTTTAAATCACTTTTCTAAGGGTCTTCATACTTTTAATATTATATATATATATACATGCATATATATGTGATATAGATATTTGTCTTTTAAAAATAAAAAGTAGAGATAAAAGAGTAAAAAATGAAAAAAAGACAATAACGAAAAATAAAAATCTGAGAAAAAAGAAAAAAAAAAGAGAAATAGAAACTAGAAATAGAAGTGTAAAAGCAAAAGCCAGAAAAATAAAATAAAAATAAAAAAAGAAGAAGAAAACGAAAAAAAATATGAGAAAAGAAAAATAACAACAACAACAACAACCTAGTATATTCCCACACAGTGAGGTCTGAGGAGGGTGAAATGTACGCAGTCCATACCGCTACCCCCAAAAAAGTAGAGAGACTGTTTTCGATAGACCTCCGGCTCCAGAGAGAGAATGGTATAGCAAGGTCATAATGCAACTCGAAATAGAGGGATAAAATAATAACAGTAAATACAAAATAAGTAAAGTACAAGCAATATGAAATAAGAAATAGGAAAACGGATACTCTCCTAGTAGTAAACAATACACTCACAGACCTAAGAGGACTACCACCTTCACACTCTCCTAACACCTAGCAACATCCTACACACTCATACTAGCCTTCAACCCTAATTCGCGACCTCCACACCTTCCTGTCTAGGATCATGTCCTCAGTAAGTTGTAGTTGCTCTATGTTATGCCTAATCACCTCCCTCCAGTATTTATTTGGCCTACCTTTACCCCTCCTGAAGCCATCCAAAGCTAGTCTCTTACACCTCTGAACAGGGGCATCCTTGCTCCTCCTCATCACATGCCCAGACTATCTCAACCTGCCTTCTCTTATCTTGTCTTCCACTGAAGCCACTCTCACCTTATTTTGGATAATCTCATTCCTGACTCTATCCCTTATAGTGAGACCACACATCCAACGCAACATCCTCATTTTCGCCACCTTCAATCTTCAGATATAGGAGTTCTTGACTGACCAACATTCAGCTCCATACAGCATGGCCGGACGGACTAACACTCTGTGGAATTTGCCTTTAAACTTAAGGGGCACCTTCCTATCACATAACACTCCCGAGGCGAGCCTCCACTTCATCCAACCTGCTCCAATACGCTTAGTGACATCCTCTTCAATCTCACCATCCCCCTGAATCATAGACCCAAGATACTTAAAACTATCATTCTTACAAACATCCTGAGAGTCCAACCTCACCACCACACTGTCCTCCTGACTCGAGTCACCGAACTTGTATTCCAAATACTCCGTCTTGGACCTACTCAACCTGAACCCCTTAGATTCTAGGGTTTGCCTCCAAACCTCTAATTTCTCATTCACACACACCCACATCTCATCAATCAACACTACATAATCCGCAAATAACATACACCACGGAACCTCACCTTGAATACTCCGCGTCAACACGTCCATAACCAACGCAAAAAGGAAAGGGCTGAGAGTCAATCCCTGCTGCAAACCTATCTCTATAGGAAAATGCCCTGAGTCTCTTCCCTCCTCACCCGAGTCTTCCCTCCATCGTATATGTCCTTAATAGCTCTGATGTACGCCACCTACACTCCTCTCACCTCCAAGCATCTCCAAAGAACCTCCCTAGGGACTCTGCCATACGCCTTCTCCAGATAGATGAACACCATGTACCAATCCCCCTTTCTTTTCCTATACTCCTCCACCAATCTTCTCACCAGGTGAATTGCCTCTGTCGTCGAGCGACCAGGAATAAAACCAAAGTGATTCTCTGAAATAGACACGACCCTCCTTAATCTCCGCTCAACCACTCTCTCTCAAATCTTCATAGTATGACTCAACAGCTTAATTCATCTATAGTTATTGAAACTCTGAATGTCACCCTTGTTTTTATACAAAGGAATCATCGTACTCCATCTCCAAGCCTCAGGCATTCTCGCAGTTATGAAAATGGCGTTGAACAAATCAGTCAGCCACCTTAAGCTTGCCCCACTAGCTTACTTCCAAAAATCCACTGGGATCTCGTCGGGCCTCATCGCCCTACCCCTCCGCATTCTACGAAAAGCCTATCTGACCTCCTCAACCTTAAAACGTCTACAGTAACTGAAATCGCGGCTCTCCTTCGAGTGCTCCAACTCCCCTAACATAATGCCTCTGTCCCCTTCCTCATTTAAAAGCCTATGAAAATACTCATGCCATCTCTTATTAATGTGAACATCTTTCACCAACACTCTACCGTCCTCTCCCTTAATGCACTTCACTTTATCGAGGTCACGACCCTTCTTCTCCCTAGCCTTAGCAAGCCTATACAACCTTTTTTCCCCGTCTTTCTCCTCTTACCTCGCATACAAACCCTCAAATGTTGTTGTTTTAGCCGCCGTAACTGCTAACTTAGCCTCTTTCCTTGCTACTTTGTAGACCTCCCTATTCACCTGTTTCTCCTCTTCATCCTTACACTCAATCAACTGAACATACACCCACTTCTTTCTCTCCACTTTCTTCTTAACTTCCTCATTCCACCACCAGTCCCCTTTATGTCGTCCTGTCCGACCCCTTGAAACACCCAACACCTCTCTGGCTGCCTTCCTGATGCAGCTAGCCACTTTATCCCATATAACATCCACGTCCCCCCTACACTCCCACACCCCCATTCCTACCACTTTCTCCCCTATCTCCAGCGCACTTACAGACGTCAAGCTACCCCACTTAATTCTGGGTCAACCCTCTCCAGCCCTACTCTTTTTGTTCTTCTTGATAATCAAGTCCATCACCAGAAGTCTGTTCTGAGCCAAAAGATGCTCACTCGAAATGACTTTACAATCCTTACACATAGCCTTATCTCCCTTTCTAAGCAGCAGAAAGTCAATTTGAGTCATGGTTGAAGTGCTTTGGAAAGTAATCAGGTGGTCCTCCTTCTTTGGAAAGTTTGAATTGACAACTATCAGTCCAAAGGCCCTCGTAAAATCCAACAGAGCAACTCCTTCACCATTTCTATCGCCAAAACCAAACCCTCCATACACATCATCATAACCACCCGAATAAACCCTAATGTGCCCATTGAAGTCCCCTGCTATGACAATCTTCTCCGAGCTAGGCACGCTTCTCACCACCTCGTCCAAAGCCCCCCAAAATCTCATTTTCACCTCCTTAACCAAGCCCACCTACGATGTGTAAACACTACACATATGAAGCGTAAACCCTCCAATAACCAACTTAATCGTCATCAGCCTATCAGTTACTCTCTTAATCTTCACCACCTGCCCTCTTAGCTCCTCTTCCACTAAAATGCCCACTCCATTACGATGCCTCTCACTGCCTGAGTACCATAATTTGTACCCATCCACATTCCTAGCCTTAGATCCTACCCACTTAGTATTCTGGACACACGCAATATTAATCTTCCTCTTCTTAAGAATCTTCACCAACTCTACGGACTTACCTTAAAAGGTCTCAATGTTCCAAGATCCTACCCTCAACCTATCTCCTCTCGACTCTCACCTGCCTCTACCACCCCTCACCTGACTAGCCTGAACACCCAGCCTAGACCTCACACCCACCCCCGCCCTCCCCTCTCTCCCTTCTTCCAAAATTGCCCCAAACTCCAACCCCCTCGGACATGACCCTACTCCATCATCAATCCTCGCGGCCACTACTTAATACATGTAACAAAGGCCCCACACCGACCAGCTGACAGACAGACAAACAAATAAAGCAACAGTATGAAAACAGTAGGCGAACAACAGATACGCACACGAATACACTATCAACTTCTCAGATAGAACCACACAATAATACCCACCACTAAGCGAGCTAGGAATAACTATAGTCACATGAACTGAAAGCAGAAAAACAATACAAAAAAACAAATAATTCAGGAAACTAAATTTTACTGCATACGTAAAGAATAAGGAGTAACACAATAAAACCGTGAAACTAAATAGTAAGAAGTAGATAAAAATCAAAGGTTTAGATATCATTGGGATGCTCTTGCATGCTGCTAATTTGATTACCGGAAATAGGTTGCCGAAATATTTCCTCCGATGTGTCGTCGGAATGACGACGGAGTAACCTCTGTAACTTGCCGAAAACTGTATGTTGGATTGTCTTCGTACCAACCTATTTTGACCGACTTTCTGACCAAAGTTGCCCCACTTACCCATCACCGGAAGTCGAGTCAAGATGGCAGGAGCTCTTAGCTCGCCGACGATAGAAGTGTCTAAGAGGAGGGAACAGAGGAAAGAGAAGAGAGGGGGGTAGCGATGAAATGGAGAAATTCAAGGAGAGAGAGAGATGAGAGGGAGAAAAGTCCCTTACCTATTGCCAGAGTAGCTACGATGTCGCCAGGGCTGACCGTTTGAGGTCAGTGAACGTTAGGTATGAGAGAGAGAGAGAGAAGAGGGTATGAGAGAGAGAGATTTCCAAAGTCAAAATTGGAAATGGAGAAAGGAAAAATAAGAAAAAATAAGAAAAAAATAAAGAAAAAACAAAAAAAATAGAAGTAGAAGAGATAAAATAAAGTGAAAAGAAAAAAATGAAAAAAAAAAGAAATTAAAATGAAAAAATAAAACAATAAAAAAACTAGCAAGAAAAAAAGCTAGAGAAATAAGAGAGTGAAATTTTAAAATTTTGAATATCATGAAAATAATAATCTTCATAATTGAGTTTGATTTGAAAAAAGAATCTACTAATTGTTATAAAACAAGAAAGAATAAAGAAGAAGAGTGGAGAGAATAGAGAGAGTAATTCTTATTTCTCTTGAGGAAAGATTTACAATGAAGGAAGCCCTTCTATTTATAGGGGGAATTTGCCTCTAGTTTCACACTAAAAGATAAATACATCAAATCCCGATAGACATCAAATAGATCTTGATAGATCTTGATAGACATTCACTATAATTGATATATATCATAACACTCCCACTTAAATGTCTAACAATACACATATAGGTTGCCTCATTAAAAACATTACAAGAAAAACCCAGTGGAACAAAACCTCATAAGGGAAAAAGAGTACAACGCGTATTAACTCCCCCTAATAAGAACATCCTTGAATCTTTACATTCTGATCTTGTGCACCATCTTCTTGAAAGTTGCAGTTGGAAGAGACTTGGTGAATAAATCAGCCACATTATCACTTGAACGAATCTGTTGTACGTTAATATTACCATTATTTTGGAGCTCATATGTATAGAAGAGCTTTGACGAAATGTGCTTCGTTCTATCTCCTTTTATGAATCCATTTTTTAGTTGTGCTATGCATGTTGCATTATTTTCATATAAAATTGTGGATACTTTGTCACATTTCAAGCCATATTTTTCTCGAATGAGATGTATTATGGACCTCAACCACACACACTCTCGGCTTGCTTCATGAATAGCTATAATCTCAGCGTGATTCGATGAAGTGGCTACGATAGACTGCTTTGTTGATCTCCAATATATGGCAGTACCCCCACATATAAATACATAGCCTATTTGAGACCGAGTTTTATGCGGGTTAGATAAATACCCAGCATCAGCATAACCAACAAGATCGGAACTATAATATTTAGAATAAAATAAGCCCATATCAGTAGTCCCCTTTAGATACCGTAATATGTGTTTGATCCCATTCCAATGTCTCCTAGTAGGAGCAGAACTATACCTTGCTAGCAAATTTACTGAAAATTCAATTTCAGGCCTTGTAGTATTTGCAAGATACATTAGTTCATCAATTGCACTAAGATATGGTATTTCAGGACCAAGGAGTTCCTCATTCTTTTCTTGAGGTCAGAATGGGTCCTTATTCACATCAAGTGATTGAACAACCATCGAAGTACTTAATGGATGTGCTCCATCCATATAGAATCATTTCAACACCTTTTCTGTGTAGGCAGATTGATGGACAAAGATATCGTTTGTCAAATGCTCAATTTCCAAACCAAGATATAACTTTGTCTTTCCGAGATCTTTCATCTCAAATTCTTTCTTTAGGTAATCAATTGTCTTTTGAATCCCTATTGACATTTCAATAAGGTTTATGTCATCGACATAGATAGCAAGTATAACAAACTCCGATGTTGTTTTCTTTATGAAAATACATAGGCAAATTTCATCATTCGTATAACCCTTTTTAGATAAATATTCACTAAGACGGTTATACCACATGCATCCAGATTGCTTCAAACTATACAATGATCTTTGCAATATAATAGAATACATTTCCCGAGGCTTTAAACTATATGCTTTCAATATTTTAAATCCTTCGAAAATTTTCATGTATATCTCATTATTAAGTGATCCATATAGATAGGCTGTTACCACATCCATCAAATGTATTTCAAGTCTCTCATGGATAGTAAAACTAATAAGATAATGTAATATTATTGCGTTCATAACTGGTGAATATGTCTCATCATAATCGACACCAGGCCGTTGTGAAAATTCTTGTGCAACAAGGCGTGCTTTATACCTTTGTATTTTATTTTTCTCATTTCTTTTTCGTACAAAGACCCATTTATAGCCAACAATCTTAATACCATTAGGTGTTTGAGTTATAGGTCCAAAAACTTCATGTTTGGCAAGTGAATTCAATTCAGATTGAATTGCTTCTTACCATTTTGGCCAGTCATTTCTTTGTC
This sequence comes from Capsicum annuum, assembly GCF_002878395.1. NCBI lineage: Eukaryota > Viridiplantae > Streptophyta > Magnoliopsida > Solanales > Solanaceae > Capsicum > Capsicum annuum. Next base: position 158,112,948 of record NC_061111.1, on the reverse strand, counting down.
GACATTCTATGACAGATCAAGATTTAAGATCCTCGTTATCTTGCATGATTTTTATTGCAACACTGTATGCAAAGACATGATCCGCTACTATTTCAGATCGATTAAAATTAGTTTCTACATCACTTGAATTTATGGATAGTTCCTAATTTTCTTAAGTCTCGAGCTTATTTATTCCTTCAGGAATATCAACATTGCTCAAATCTTGAGCTTCCATATGAGGATCTTTCGTAGTATTATCTTGACCATTTATTTATTTTTTCTAGGATTTTGATCCTTAGAACCTAATGGTCTGTCACGCTTCAAGCGTGCTTTAAATTTATTAGCTATGACACTAGTGGATGGTCCTTTAGAGACATCAATTCGAATTGAGACATTCTCTGCAGAAATATGTGATTTAGTGACCCTTTTCAAATCAGTAAATACGTCCGGCATTTGATTTGTAATTTTCTGCAGATGAATAATCTTTTGTACTTTTTGCTCACAAATAGAAGCACGTGGATCAATATGAGATAGTGATGGATTTTTTCACAAAATTTTTCTTTTGATATCACTATCTTCTCCCCCTAATTTTGGAAAAATATCTAATCAAACCGACATTCTGTAAATCGAGCAGTGAATATATCTCCCGTTAATGGTTCAAGATAGCGAATAATGGAGGATGATTCAAACCCAACATAAATTCCTAACCTTCTTTGGGGGCCCATCTTGGTGCGGTTTGGTGGTGCTATAGGCACATAAACACCGCACCCAAAAATTCTCAAATAAGATATATTAGGCTCTTGACCCAAAACCAATTACAACGGAAAAAAATTATGATAATTTATCGGTCTAAGACGAACAAGTGTTGTAGCATGCAAAATTGCATGCCCCCAAACAAAAGTGGGCAACTTAGTTTTCATAAGCAATGGTCCTGCTATCAATTGCAGACATTTAATTAATGACTCAGCAAGGCCATTTTGAGTGTGAACATGGGGTACAGGATGTTCCACTCTTATCCTAATTGATAAGCAATAGTCATTAAATACTTGGGATGAAAATTCTGCAACATTATCGAGACAAATAGACTTAATTTGATTATTGAGAAATTGTGCCCGTAATCGTATTATTTGTGCCAATAATTTTGCGAATGCCAAGTTGCGAGATGACAAAAGGCACACATGAGACCATCTAGATAAAGCATCTATTAGGACCATAAAGTATCTAAATGACCTACTAGGTGGGTGAATGGATCCACAAATATCCCCATGTATGTGTTTCAAGAACGCGGGGAATTTAATCCCAACTTTTATTGGCGATGGCCTCACAATCAGCTTGCCTTGATAACAAGCATTGCATGAAAATTCACCATTTGAAAGAACCTTCAAGTTCTTTAATGGATGTCCATTTGAATTTTCTATGATTCGTCTCATCATTATTGATCCTGCATGTCCTAGACGATCATGCCAAAGTACGAAAGTATTGGAATCAGTAAACTTCTGGTTTACTATAAAATGTGCCTTAATTGCACAAATCTTTGTCCAATACAGGCAGGAAGATAAAGCAGGGAACTTTTCAATAAAACATGTATATCCAGAGACATTCTTGGTGATACCAAGATATTCAAGATTCATCTCATCAATTGTCTTGATATGATAACCATTTTCACGGATATCTTTAAAACTCATCAGTTTCTCCTAGACTTAGGAGAAAACATGACATTATTTATGATGAGTTTAGTTCCATTGGGTAAGATTATAATGACTTTTCCGAAGCCTTCAATTAAATTAGCACTACCAGAAATTGTAGTGATATTAATCTTGCCCACGTTTAGATGAGAGAAATATTTCTCGTCTTTGAATATCGTATGCGTAGTGTCAGAATCAATCAAATACATATCTTCACAATTTGACAGCTTACTTTGAAAATTATCCATATCCTCAACTAAAATGACATACACCAAATAAGATATATATAAAATTTTTGTACAAAGTGAAAGCTTATACTATAAAAAATTGTTAATCCGACATTACTAAGCAATTAAAAAAAATATGTCCAAAAACTATTGAAACAATATAATATTTGATAAGGAATCTAATACGTAATATATTATTTATAATTAATAGTACGGAACAGTATCATGCAATATAGACAATAATAATACAACATTGTTATATTATATTTTGTCCAGTACGTTAACATGCAAATATAATATTATTATATTATATTTTCTGAACACATATGGATAAGTAATGACTATATGTGAATATTATATTAAAAATATTAACATGCAAAACTAATATTAATATTAAAATGCAAAACTAAAAATATTAACATGCAAAATATTAATATACAATAATGAACACAACATAAGTTTGTGCAAGTTGCACGTATTGTCGTCGCCTTTTTTTTTTAATTTAATAATGATGAAATTGAAATTCCATTCACTTCAATAATAAATTACAATAATATAATTGAACTAATCAATACGAATTAATAAGCAATACTCATGCAAATAACTACTTTTACATGATTTTTATTCTCTAACTCTTATCAACAAAAAAAAATTAAAAAGCATTCATTCTTCCATGTTTACGAAACCATCACCAATCAAGTGATCAATCTTTCCTTCAGGGTGCTCGTAAAAGTCTGCTACATCCAAGCATATGATGTCAACATTATTTTTAGAGAGAAAGTTAGCCTCGGGATTTTAGTGAGCTTGATAAAGGTCCACTAAGTGCTTGAGAGCACGACAGTCACGTGAATAGTGTCCTTTTCCACCATATCGGAAACAAGTAATTGTTTCACGTTTCTCTTCTTTTTTATTTTTGTTAGATGAATGATTAACTCCCGGACAGGGTTTCTTTCTTGGTTATCACGACCACGATCACGACCACGACAACATCCACGACCATGTCCACGATCAGGACCGCGACCTTTTCCACGCCTAGCATGGTGAGCTTGGACATCCTTCACCTCAGGTAATGGTACAGATCCAGTTGGTCGGTTCTCATATATTTTCATTAACAAATCATTATTTTGTTCAACCACGAGAAGATGAGAACTCAGTTCAGTATACTTCTTGAAATCTTTTTTCTCGATATTGCTGTTGTAATATCAAATTTGAGGCATGAAAAGTGGAGAGTGTCTTTTCCATCATATCATTATCATTGACCGTCTCTCCACATAGTTTCAATTGAGAAGAAATTCTGAATATGGCAGAATTGTACTCATGAACAGACTTATAGTCTTGAAATCTTAGATGCATTCACTCATATCGTGCTTTCAGGAGGATGACCATCTTTAAGTGGTTAAACCTTTCTTTTAGGCTATTCCACAATACGAGTGGATCCTTAGCACGATTTTGACTAGATGCTATATTTTCATTCTTTATGGCGTCTCCAAGACCCATAGCATCTAGGTGGATTTCAGCATCCAACACCCATGAAATATAATTCTTGCCCGAACTTTGAAGGGCAATGAACTCACACTTCGTAAGATTGTTAGCCATAAAAAAAGAAAGAAAAATAATAATACCTTAGCCTTGACCATTAAATTTGAGACGGTAGAGCCTCGTACTGATAACGTGTTATAAAACAAGAAAGAATAAAGAAGAAAAGTAGAGAGATAGAAGAGTAATTCTTATTTCTCTTGAGGGATGATTTACAATGAAGGAAGCCCTTCTATTTATAGAGGGAATTTGCCCCTAATTTCACACTAAGAGACAAATACATCAAATCCTGATAGACATCAAATAGATCTTGATAGACATTCACTATAATTGATATATATCATAACACTAGTTTAAATAAGAGTAATTTATGGGAAAGAAAGAAATTGAAAGAGGAATCTAAGAGATTTCAAATAATAAAAGATAAAGTAAAAATCGGTTAAAGGAAAGAAAAAGAGAAGTGACATGAAAAAGGGAACCTTATACATGGTTACTTCTCAAAGGCAGTAAGTGAGGGACCACACTTAAATTAATGTTATGTTTGCTGCGCAATGTAATTTCATTAAAGTGTTGCTATTTTTCATAATTTAAGTCTTAAGTATGCTACTTCTTGTAGTTTTTCCTAATTATATTATCATACCGCATTACTCCAATAAAGTTTGTTCATGGTACTTATATACATACTAATGGTTAGGGGTGTACAGACCAAACCGTCAAGTCAAACCGAACCGATGAATCAAACTAATCCGAAAAAAAATCGATTTATGATTTGGTTTGTTTGGTTTGGCGTTAGAAAAAAACGACTATTATTGGTTTGGTTTAGTGTTAACCAAGAAAAAGTTAAACCAAACCCGAGTCAAACCGACATAATATATGTATATAGAAAATTGCAACTTTTTATACATAAAATATTGATTATAATATACTTTTTAAATACTTTTTCAACTAGTTTTAGTAATTTTCAATATTTTGAAAGTAGATGTAGATATATATTTAGATTTGGGCCTTTAAGTTGTAATATTTGTCCATTAATTACTAATTAAATGAGTCAAAACCCAATATAAACTTAAAACCTAAACTTTTCAGTGTTCATTTTACTTTTTAGTTTCTAGAGAGTTTTTAGTTCTTCATTTTTTCATAATTGGGGGTTTTCATTAGCACATGAGTGAGAACATATTTTATCTAGTCTTCAATCACAATATAATTTTAAAAACTAAAGATTATAAAAAATAAAAAAATTCAAAAAATCGACTAAAACCTAAACCTAAAAAACTAATTTTATGTTGGTTTGATTTGATTTAGAGTTTTAATAAATCAACATGATTGGTTTGATTTTTTTAATAAAAAACAAATCAACCCGACCTATGTACATTCCTACTAATGGTGATAGGCCTGTGCTCATGCTAAGCTTTAATTTTTAAATTTATTATAAAAGCAGATATAATCAAATTATTATAAAAGTAATGATCTATAATAATTAATTAGGTGTGATATAGTAAAATCAAGATTGAAATAACTGAAACAGGCATGTCATAAATGTCTATTTTTTTAAATTAATATTATTAATTTTCTAATATGTAAGTGACTTATAACAATTAATTAGGAATGATATAGTAAAATCTCGATTGAAGCAGCTGAAGCAGACATGTCATAAATATTTTTTTATTTTTTTAATTATATATTATTAATTTTCTAATACGGAAATGAATTTTACAATTAATTAGAATGGTATAGTAAAATTACGATTGAAGCAGCTGAAGCAGATATATCATAACTATCTATTTTACTTTTTTTTAATTAAATAATATTAATTTTCTAATACGTAAATGACTTATAATAATTAATTATCTAATACTTCAATGACTTATAATAACTATCTAGAAGTGATATAATAAAATTACTATAAAAGTTATTTGTGATTTTTTTAAAAAGTGGATCTCATATAAGTCATCAAGTTAATTTAAAACATCATGACTAACTAATTAGAAGCGATATAATAAAATTATTATAAAAAGTACTTGTGGAATTTTTTTTTAAGTGGACTACATATAAGTCGTCAAATTAATTTAAAACATCAAAAAATAATTTATCATTTTACGCCTATTTTATCTTTTTTATTAAATATTATTAATTTTTTAATACTTAAATAACTTATAAAAACATCAAAAAATAATTTATTATTTTATGTATTTTTTATTAAATATTATTAATTTTTTAATACTTAAATAATTTATAATAATTAATTATGAGTGATATAGTAAAATCACTGCTGAAGCAGCTGAAGCAATCAAATCATAAATGTCTATTTTAAATTTTTTATTAAATATTTTTAATTTTTTAATACGTAATGACTTATAGAAATTAATTAGGGATAATATAGTAAAATATGAATGAAGCAGCTGAAGCAGACATGTCGACCATTAGAAACCTGTTTCAGCTGCTTCTATGCCAACTTATTATCTAGGAAGAAATAGTAGCTATGTAACTTTATGTTTACTAAAATAAAAGTAATTTTTATTAAAAAATATATGTTTTCTTACAAAGTTTCTGGTTCATTTGGTTGAATAAAAATGACAACAACTTCAATAATAAAAACCCTCGAATCTTCACTGAAATGGCTATCTTCCTGGATACTGAATTCAGTATGCTAGTTGCAAATCTCCTTCTCATCCCTGCAAATCCACTACCATAGCCATCAAGTGAACTCCTCCCACTAATGGTCAGCTAAAGCTTAACATCGACGGTTCAGCTCAAGGCAATCTTGGAATAGGGGAATAGGAGGAATCTTCAGGGATCATAAGGCAGGCAGAATTTTAGGGTTTATGATGAACCCTCCTCATACAACCCCTGCTATGGCAAAGTTGTTGGCACTGCGGCATGGGCTATTAATCACAAAAGCTAACAGCTTCACTGATTTCCATGCTGAAACCGACTCTAGTTATCCTCCATATGCTTGCTAATGATCACCCTTCCTATCACAATCGTATTGTTGAATGTAGGCCACTATTGCTAGAGACACAGGCAACAACACTAGCCAAGATCTTTCGGGATCAGAACGCGGTGGCGGATATGCTAGCTAAGGAAGGAGCTAGAAGTCGGATCTTGGTGTCACCAAAACTATTTTGGCAAATACCTCATTTTGTAAATGCCTGTGTATAATAAAATTGTAATTGATCACTAACTCATCGTACAATTAAAAATGATTTGATTATCTTACAGGGTCGGGATGTGGCCCCGAACAACATATTTTGGCTCCTTCATCTGTAAGGAGCACAACTACCCTCCCCCCATTGATTTCTAAATGAATGAACTTCTTTACAATATATATATATATATATATATATATATATATTCATATATCTAGACTTTAGATTAGGAGAAAGAGACACGTCTAGAAGTTTGCAGAAATTCTATAGTTTTTATCTAAATTTTATTTTTTATTTTATTTTACTTATATATGAGAGGGAGTTTGAGTGCTGAAGTAGGTATGAAGTCGAAATGTTTTTTTCAGCTACTTCAACTGTGATTTTACTATACCACTCCAAATTAATTATTACAAGTTATTTATGTATTAAAAAATTAATAATATTTAATAAAAAACTCCTAATTAATTATTATAAGTCATTTATGCATTAAAATATTAATAGTATTTAATAAAAAATAAAATAGACATTTATGACATGTTAGCTTCAGCTGTTTCAATCAAAAATTTACTACATCACCCCTAATTATTTGTAATATTTCCAATTAAATATTATAAGTCATTTACTTATTAGAAAATTAATAATATTTAATTACAAGAAAATAGACATTTATGACATGCCTGCTTCAACAATAATTTTATCGTATCACCCTTAATTAATTATTATAAGTCATCTAGGTATTAAAAAATTAATAACATTAATAAAAAAAGTAAAATAGACATAAAATGAAAATTAACTCTTGATGTTTTAAATTAACTTGACGAATTTTATGAGATCCTCTAGAATTTTTTTCCCAAATATTTAATTTGAAGCAATTCTCCTATATAATAAGTGACAATGAAACAGCTGAAGCAGGCTGCTCATTGTCGACATGCCTGTTTCAGCTACTTTAATCGTAATTTTACTATATCACCCCTAATAAATTATTATAAGTTATTTATGCATTAAAAATAATACTATTTAATAAATAAAGTAAAATAGACATTAATGATATGACTGCTTCAGTCGTGATTTTATTAATCATCCATAGTTAATTATTATACGTCATCTAAGCATTAAAAATTAATAATATTTAATAAAAAATAAAATAAATATAAAATAATAAATTAACTCTTGATCTTTTAAATCAATTTGACGCCTTATATGGCCCACTTAAATTTTTTCACAGACATTTTTTATAATAATTTTACTATGTTACTTCTAATTAGTAGAATAGAAAAAAATTATTATAATCACGATAATTTAAAATTTAAAATATTTTAAAAATATAATTGACTATCAATGCCACAAAAGTTTGAACAAGGAAAGTAACATATATTATTTGAAAATCACATAAAAAGGTATTAAAAATTACAATAGACAACTTAAAATATCTAAAAGCATATTAAAAATATGATTAATTATCTAAATTTTATTTGTGTCACATAATTGAGGCCAAAAAATAATTTGCATTGGACCCGTGCTAGCACAGACCCTCAATATCTAGTTGTATATATAAATATAAAGAATTTTCTTAAATATTTGATTCTAAATTATTATGAACGTATTAACATAAAATTGATATAGACATTCATAAATATTAAATTTCTATCTCTCTTTATTAGAAGAGTAGTATCAATGGAGATGTTAGTTGAGAAAATTGAAGGAAAGGTGTCTTTTAAGTCTTGAATGAAATATTGGTGACATTGACCAACTTAAAGGGTTAAACATCATTTGGAAACTTGATTAAGTTAATTGTGGACTTGATTAATATTTTTAAAACTTTCTAATCCTTTCAAAAATACAAATCAACCCAACCCACACCCCTATTCAATCCAAATCAACCAGTCTCTCTCCTCTTTTTCTCTTTCGACAGCTTCTATCAACTCTCTCCCAACCAACAGTTCTGCAAACTTCTCCCTTCAATCTCCGACAAAAAATAGTCGGGCGAGTTTCCTTTCGACTTTCAGTCGTCAATCGACGTGAAGACTTCTCCAACGACAATAACTTCGAGTTCTTCGTTGTCTCATTTCCTTTTTTACAGCTAAAAAAGTTATGAAAAAACAAAGGAACTTGAGCCAACTACTCTTCTAGTATTGAAAAGTGGACTGAATAAAATCCTAATTTTTGGCATTTCTTTTTCTTGTTATCTTAATGTTGATTTGAAATTGTTGATAATTTTTGTTCATAATTGATGTTCTTAGTGTGTGTGTGTGTAATGTGTTGGTGTTGCTGAGTTGATTTGTTGTTTGTCTTGAAAAAAATGGTGTTGGAATAGATGAAACCTATGATAAAACAGATGAAGACATCTGATGCAACAGATGAAGACATCTGATACAACAGATGTTAATATCTGATGCAACAGATTAAAAGCTGATGTAACTATGAAAATCGATACAATGGATGAACAATCTAACAGATCATTCATTCGTTGCAACAGGTGAATCTTCTGATTGGAAGAAATCTAAACAATATTGATCCAACAGATAACTTATTTTCCAACAATTGAGTGATATGTTTCAACAGTTCAGTGATCTATTTTTATTCTCTCCAAAGGTTTACTCATTCGTTGCAACAGGTCAGTTATATGTTGCAACAGATAAAGTACCTGGTGCAACATATCAATGATCTATTTTTATTATTTCCAACGAATTACTTATTCGTTACAACAGGTCATTTATATGTTGCAATAGATAGCAAACCTGGTGCAACAGATTAGTGATCTATTTTATGATCCTGTTTGAAATAAATCTAAATAATATTAATCCAACAGATAACTCATTTTCCAACAAATGAGTGATATATTTCAACAGTTCAGTGAACTATTTTTATTCTCTCTAGAGGTTTAATCATCGTTGCAACAGGTAGTTATATGTTACAACAAATAAAATACCTGGTGCAACAGATCAGTAATCTGTTTTTATTATTTTCAACGGATTACTCATCCGTTGCAACAAGTCATTTATATATTGCAACAGATAACAAACCTGGTGCAACAGATTAGTGATATGTTTTTATGATTTCTAGCGGATTACTCATTCGTTGCACCAGGTTGGTTATATGTTACATCAGATAAAATACCGGTGCAACAGATTAGTAATCTGTTTTATGATTTATAACGATTTACTCATCTGTTGCAACGGTTGGTTATATGTTGCATCAAATAACATACCTGGTGTAACAGATTAATGATCTATTTTTATTATTTCTAACGGTTTACTCATTTGTTGCATTCGGGTCGGACAGATTAGAGATCTGTTTTAATTATTTCCAACAGTTTACTCATTCGTTGCAAAAGGTCGATTATATGTTGCAACAGATAACATACTTGGTGCAACAGATGTGTTGTCTGTTGGAACTATTTTTTTACCGTTGTGCATGTTAGATTTACTGTTATCCTTTTTAATGATGCATTAATCAATTATAAGCTATTTTATGGTCCTGTTAATTTAAGATAATATGGCTCCAAAATAAAAGAAATCGAATCAAGTCCAAGTAAAGGAACAAGTTTAGCAGCTCGGCTACATCCACCACTCTATAAGCTTGCTTTACAAGCGTTATCTCAATCAGGAGCAAAAGATAATGAACACGGGGAGGAGGAATATCTCAAAAGAGATGATCCAAATGCTAATAACCCTTTCGCCGAAGAGTTGGTCAAAACCTTCAGCATTGATCGTTATTCTGTGAGAATGTAGTGCGATGGTACCACAAATTTAACGGGTGATTTTGTGGTTAAGTCAGCCATGGGAAAATCTTTCGATGCCTTCAGAAAATACTTTGAGAATAAAAATTGGATGCTTATTTCAGGGAAAGCTGCTTTTGGGCAATATCTTGATTTATCGGAGGACAACAATGCTCGTTTCCATATAAAAATGGTATATGATCTTCTCAAGCGTAGGTTTATGTATGAAAACAAAGACAAGATGGATGAGGTATGGATAAATTACTGTGGCATGCCTATTTGTTTTGGTTGGAAAGAGTTTGCCATAGTTACCGGACTAAAATACTCCTTCTCAAGCTATACCTACTCTGACCCAAAAGAAAGCACCCCGCACATCCAAAAAAGGCAAAGACAAGTCGAGTGATCGTGAGGACATAGTGTCCATTATTGGTCGAAGCTTCAAAAATAAAAATTTGATAGAAGCGTTGAAAGGTAAAGGACTCTCAGAAAAGCACAAGCATTTATTGTGTTTGTTTTGGTTTGTACATAATATTTTTTGGGCGAGAGACATTAACAACAATATAAGCCCCGGTTTAATAAATATCTCCGAGGATCTTGAGGCATTTAACAGCTATCCTTGGGGTTATGAAATCTTCAAAATGACTGTCCAATATTTGTCGACTCCGTTGACGCCAAAGACAGTCAACTTATATGGCTTTCCATGGGCCTTCATGGTAAATATTTCTTTTATCATGATATAATTCATCATTTTTTTATTCAATAATACTTTTGATTTATTGGCGTTATGTTATAGGCTTGGGCATTTGAAGCCATTCCTTTTTTGAGACAGCAAGTGAACTATCACAGTTTATAATCCATCAACTGCTTCCAAAGAAGAAGAAAAAGTGGAGTCTGCCAGTTCGGGAGAACGGAAGAATTACCCGTTTGAAGGGTTCAACATCTCGGACGAGACTCCAAAAAAACTAACGCAGTTGATCAATGACTATTCAGAATGGATTACCGATGGGCTGTTAAAGCATCATACCGGCAGGTACATAAATTAATTTTAAAAGATATTGATTTATACGATTCTTATTGTAAGAACGTGACATTGACACATATAAATTATCATGTAGAAAACAAAATGACGAATGCTATAAAGTGAACGAATTGAGTCTTCATTTTGATATGTTCGACTTTGTTATTGCACATCCCGGAAAGAAAAATTGGTTCTATTTGATGTCACAACCCCAAACTTAATGGAATGATGAGGTTTAAATGCAATACATATTACTATTAATTAATACTTTATTTAATTACATCTGTGTATTAATTTTTTCATCACGTAATTCGAAATATTTGATAATATGTGCAGTAAATCGATGTCATTTTTTACTTCCTCCAAAAGAAGGCCAAGTTGCAAACACAAGAACAATAGAGATACACTTCAGACAATTATTTGTATAAAGTTTACATCAATAAATTCTACGATAGGTATTGTCAACAACAGCCTGAAGTTTCCCGTAATGAGGAATTCTTAATCAACATCATCAAAGGTTTTAGCATTCCGGCTGGCTTACCTTGGCATTTGGTCGATGAAGTGTACATCCCAATCAATTATGGTGATGAATTCCATTGGGTTTTGGCTGTCATCGTTCTAAAAAAGAGGCATATCCGAGTTTATGACTCGATATCGCGAAGGAGACGTTCTAGGCCTTCGTCTGAGATACAAAAGCTAGCCAAAATATTGCCTACTTACTTTGATATAAGTGGATTTTTGAACCAAAAGGTTCATACTAATTGGTCGACGATTGAAGCATACCAGGATAAAATGAGTAATCCATTTTATGTACAATATGTTAAAGGAATTGCTCAACAAACTATTGGTAGCCTGTAAGTATAAGTGTCATGATTTATTTTCATTTCATAAATTTCACAACGCTTGCATGGACTGCAAGATATGGATTATGTATTTTTTAAAATACAGGAATTGTGGTCCTTTTGTTACCGCTTACGCCGAGTATTTGAGTGATGGATTACAAGTACCAAATGATGGACTTGATATAGGATTACTCCGCAAAAGATATACTGTTCTTTTATGGAAATACGGATAAGCGAAAGCTCAGAAGTCATACGCAAGTGACACTAAAGATCCACGATGACCAAAGCCGAATTCCATAATACCGGATGAAGAACAACTTGTCCATATTGATTAGATCTTTATAGCTTGAGTCCATTAATGTAATAACCTATCCTCCCCGATTTAACTTATTAATTTATTTGTAGAGTAGATCATTTGTGCCCATAATATTTTTTTTACTTTTTATTTATTTCATGTAATTTTCGAAGGCTTTAATTTATTTTATGTTGTCTATGAATATAATTTAATCTTTAGTTTTGAACATGATAATTGAAATGGAGTACTAGATTTAAATACCATAATAGATAATACATTTGCTGCAACAGACGACATACCTTATCAAACAGGTTTAGACATATGTTGCAACATGAGATGGAATACGTAGGTTATCTGCTGGAAATTATATAACAGGTCTTCCTACTTTTTTTATTTTCTCCAATAGATTACCGATCAGTTTCAACAAATAGATTTTATGTTGAAACGGATTGTATATCTATTGCGACAGACAGATTGGGAGCATCTGCATAATGCAACAGATGACCAACCTATTCCAACTGATAATCAATCTATCATAATAGATACTATATTTGACACAACAAATATATAATTTGTTGCATTATAAAAATTCAAATTTCACCAGACAGAAATTATTGCCACTACATGTAAAGTGAGGTGGCTTGAAATAAAAAATTATTATCGTGTTCGTCTCCATCTTTGTACATATTCTTCTTTATACACGGGCTCCAACCATTTAGTTAGGTCATCTGCTGAAAATTATATAACAGGTCTTTCTACTTTCTTGATTTATTGCAATAGATTATCTATCAGTTGCAACAGATAGATTATATGTTGCAACAGATTGGATATCTGTTGCGACAGACAGATCGGGAAACCTCTATTAATGCAATAGACGACCAACTTACTCCAACAGATAATCAATCTGTCACAACAAATATACTATCTATTGCATTATAAAAATTTAACTATCCACAGACATAAAAATTATTGCCACTACATTTAAAGTGAGGGGTGAGAGGGACCACTGCAAGGGTGGGAGGAACCGGTATAGCGGTGAGAGAGACCTGTGCAAGGGGTATTTTTAAAAGTATTTATTTTTTGCTAAGCATGCGCATAATCACGACTAGTAACAGCAGCAGCAGGATGACTGCCACTATCATAAACAACTCCATCAGACACATCCCCAGAAGAAGCACCCGGATCTATTGCAGTTTGAGGTTGGTCGCATAGAGCTTCAACATTAGGCAAACCTTGCCTAACTGCTCTTCTTATGGATGTTTCTCCAGCCAATTCCTTATGTATTAACTCCAACGTTGGGTCTTTTTTTGTATCAACAAGACCCAAAGTAAGAAAAGAAGTTATTCCCAGCTCATCATCGGTAGGCACGATCCAAAGATGTACAGCCTATAAAAAAAAGACAGGAGGCATTTAAATCATATTACAATAATTTGCAGTCAGTTGGGTTACATGGATGTTAACACAACCAACTTATACAACAGATGATCTAGCTACCGCAATAATTGATCTGTATATCACAATAGATTGACAATGTATTGCATCAAATTATACATCAATTGAATAATTTGCATCAGATGGGTAATCTGTTGAGTCGGGTTCAGAGAACCAGAGTAACAGATGGTTAATCTATTGCAAATTATGGATCATTTGTCACAACAGATTACCTATCTGTTGCACCAGATGCAGTTGATGGGTAATCTGTTACAACAGACGAACCACTGTCACAACAGATGGAACATTTATTTCGATATCTTTCTTTGAGGCAAATTATTTTAATTGAAAGAAGACGTACTAGATCATCCAGAGGGTTAAATAGATCAGCGTCCTTCCCCTTAATATTTTTTTTGTCTCCCTTTGCAGCCGCCAACCACCTAAGGATCCTTGGATAAGAAACCTCATTCGGGTAATCCTTGAACTGCTTTCGGAGGAGAGGAATGGCTTCACATGCCCAAGCCTAAAAAATGTAAACATGAAGCAAGCAAAAAAAAGTCATAATAAGTATATAGTCATTATAAATTAATGGATGCGTAAAAATAGTGATCAATTTTACCATGAAAGCCCAGGAAAAGCTGTATAATGTGATCGTCCCTGTGGATAGCTTTGTTAGTAAATATTCCACAGTCAAGTAGTAGCTGTCATATCCCCAAGGATAGTCGTTGAATTTGTCAAAATCATCAGCAAAGACCATTAAATCATCTTCTATGACGTTCCTGACGTCTCTTGCCAATAAAGTGGAATGGACAAACCAAACTAAGTACAATTTCTCCCTGCAGTGCTTTGGTGTGTCTTTATCCTGGACATCTGCCATCAAATCCGCCGCTTTGTAGCTACTACGTCCAATAATGCCCAACAACCCATCTTTTTTTACCTTCTGTTTGTTGGATCCTTTGTGGGGTGTTTTCTTGATGAGAGGTTCTTCTGGACAATCGCATCTCAAGCCCGTCACTATGGAAAACTCTTTTAATCCAAAACAAACGGACACGCCGTAGTAGTTGATCCAGACTTCATCCATCTTTTTTCTGCCCTCCTTTCCTGCATACTTGATCCTGTACTTGAGAAGGCCATATACCATGCTCATTGTGAAATAGAGAGTGTGATCCCAAGATAGCTCGAGAAAGTATGTAAAACAGCTCTTCTTAAAAAGTCCATCTATGTTTTCATTCTTCATAATACTCCTAAGTTCGTCAAAAGGTTTCCCCAACTGACATTTAAGTACAAGATCACCAAATACTGTGTTAGGGCTATTCATCGGCATCGCAACTCAAAACTTGTCAATACTAATGGTTTTGACAGAATCATGGTGGATTTCAATATTATTTCACGGCCCATTTGTGAGGAGGAGTTATCACTTTCCTCGGCTTCATTTTGCCCTGACTGAGATTGTTCTGAAAGTTTCTTTGAATCTATCTATACTCTAGCCTTTTTTGTTTGGTGATCAGAAGTTGATCCACTTTCTCAACTTTTAATTTCTTTTCTTTTGGGAGACATCTTTTAACTACAAACAGTAAGAAAAGAAAAAATACATTGCATTTGATGTCTGCATAATTTTTTTTTTAAAGGTAAGGCAAATTTCAATAAATTATTCTACGCCACATTACAAAAAAAATACTACAACGGATAAGCCATCAGTTGGAACAGATGGGGAATCTGTTTGAAGACCTATTTAATATCTCGCAATAGATATCCCACCTATTGAAACAGATTGACCACCAACACCACAACCAATGCCACCACAAATGCCACAGAGACCACCACCAATGCCACCAATACGAATACCAAGACCACCAACACCACCATAAAAACATAAACACCGACACCAACAACAACATCCACTAACAACGCCACAAATACCATCCAACAATACCACGACAGTCAACAAAATATTAAGATAGAAAGTAGGGTTTTCTCGAGCGCTTCCTACTTTTTTAGCATCAAAACACAAAATTGTTAACCCATTCTTGAAGATAATACAACTAAAAATCTTCTTTTTATCATTAACTAAAAAGCCCTAATTTTTAGAATAAAGAACAAATGTAGAACTCTTCTCGAGCTCTGTTACCTACGAAGACAGAGAAAATGATGGATACAAGCGAGAAAGAAGTCGAAAATAACAACTATATGGTCGAAAATAGGAAGAAAATCGATCTGTTTTAAATGGTTGAGCAATATGTTGAGTAGTTGTTGTTTGTATTGCTGAGAGAGAGAGAGGAGCGAAAACTTGAGATTCAAAATGAGGAAAAGTTTTTTCCGAAAATGGATGATTTGTATGGGTTGATTTGTAACTTTGGAAAAGAATGACAAGTTTTGAAATTGTTAATTTGGTCTGAATTGATCTTAATTAATTTTTAAAATTTCAAAAGATATAGTTTTTAAAATATTAAGTGAATGAGAACTCATTTCAACTCAGAGTGATCGATCGACGATTCAGGTCAAGATGAACGCAATACCAACACCATGTAAATGCAACGACTTAATTAAAGTTGTTGTTGACCCTGTGAGCTCATTCATTCATCCCTAGTTCCACCTAAATCAATATAGGTACTATTATTAATCTTAACATTAAGTTAATGAGAACTCATTTCAACTTAGAGTGATCGATCGACGACTCTAGTTGGGATAAACGCAAAACCAACACCATGTAAATGCAACGACTTAATTGAAGTTGTTGTTGACTCTGTAAGATCATTCATTCATCCCTAGTTTCACCTAAATCAATGTAGGTACTATTATTAATCTTAACATTAAGTTAATGAGAACTTATTTCAACTCAGAGTGATCGATCGATGACTCAGGTCGGGATGAACCCAATACCAACACCATACAAATACAACGACTCAATTAAAGTTGTTCTTGACCCTGTGAGATTATTCATTCATCTCTAGTTCCACCTAAATCAATGTAGGTACTATTATTAATCTTAACATTAAGTTAATGAGAACTCATTTCAACTCAGAGTGATCGATCGATAACTCGGGTTGAGATAAACGCAATACCAATACCATACAAATACAACGACTCAATTAAAGTTATTATTGACCCTGTAAGCTCATTCATTCATACTTAGTTCCACCTAAATCAATGTAGGCATTATTATTAATCTTAACATTAATTTAATAAGAACTCATTTCAATTCAAAGTGATCGATCGACTACTCGGGTCGGGATAAACGCAATACCAATACCATGCAAATGCAACGACTTAATTAAAGTTGTTGTTGACTCTGTAAGCTTATTCATTCATCTCTAGTTCCACCTAAATCAATTTATATTGCAACAAATGACTTAGTTGTTGGATATTTTCAAATAGATAATCATATCTGTTGCAACAGATGACATATCTGATTTAATTATCAAATAGACATTTGCATATGTTGTGACAGATGACTGAGCTATTGAAAATTTTCAAACAGATATTGATATTTGTTGTAACAGATGACATATCTGATTTAGTTATCAAATGGAAATTTACATCTATTGTCATAGATTACTGAGTTGTTGGGATTTTTCAAACAGATATTTATATCTGTTGCAACAGACGACATATCTATTTGAAAATCTTTTTTTTCTTTTAATTTAAAAGCAACCTTCTGTCCGAGTAGATAAAGTAGTACTACTAAAGGCGATAAAAAATGTTTCTTGGATAACTCAAAAATCACATTGAGTAGTCTTGTCTTGTCTTTTCAATGTCACCCGTTTTTTTCCTCGTGCTACTCAAATTATTAATAAATAATATTAATTAATGAATATTGAAACCTCTAATACTTCCTTCATTTCGTTTCATATTAGTTAGCCCCTATTGAATTGGCACACCTATTAAGAAAATACTACTACTATTAATTTGAAGTTTATTTTACCAAATTAGCCTTATTAATTATGCTTTAATAATATAAATTTGAATAAATACACTGTGTTTAGTCATTTAATATTAAGGGTAGTACATCTAGAAATTAGAATTATATCATCTCTCCTTCAATCCTAAATTTATTTTATCCGCCTCTCATCTTTTTCTTTCTCTCCTATTTAGGGTTATCACTACCTTTTTTCTCTCCTCTTTCTCATAAAGATCCTTTCGAATCTAAACCAATCCATATCTTATATTCTTCAACTGAAATTGTTGTTTTGATCTCCTTTTGACATTAAGGTATGGTTCACTATTGCTCTTTCATTCTTGTCTTCTTCTTTGCAAGTTATTTACAGTGTTTTTTTATTTAATTACCATTTATCCATATCATATTTATTTAAAAAATTTGAAGGAACTTTTAATTGTTGAATAAATGAACAGAGAATTTTTATTACAACAAAAAAGTCATCTGTTAGGAGAAATTTAAAAGCCTTGTTAGCAGTATCATTTTTTTGTATGTATTTTATTTGTTTCTTTGTTGTTGATGTTGTTATTGATGTTATTGATGGGGTTGGCATTGCTAGAACTTGTGGTGTTGTTGATGGTGTTGGAATATAGGATGTTGTTTCTTTGTTGTTGATGATGTTGTTAGAACAAATGTTGTTATTTTTTTTTATTGTTGATGTTTTTTATTTGTTGTTTCTTTGTAGTTTATGTTGTTGTTGATGTTGCAATAGACGAAGAAACTGTTGGAATAAATCAAACCACCAGCAAGGCTGGTTTGATGTATTCCAATAGACTCCATATCTGCTGCAACAGATTCCACATCTGTTGCATCAGACTCCACATCTATTGCATCAGACTCCATATCTGATGCAACAGACTCCTCATCTGATGTAACAGACTCCTCATCTGATGCAATAAACTCTACATCTATTGCAATAGGTGGATAATATTCTTTCTGTGACATTATTTTTTTTCTCTTCTTTGTAGATATAAGGAACTGAAAGTTGATCAACTTTTGCCTAACCATCACAAGAGGTTGTAGTAAATATGAGTTCGGAGGAATAAGCTGCATGCAGATGGAACAACTTCATATGTGGGAGGCATGTATTACTAATAATATTATCGTAGAAACACACATAGAGTACACTGATTTTGTAAATGTTATTTTTACCAATTAGTCATAGATCATTCAAATAAGATATTTGTAATTTTACAGTTAAGTTTGGTAGGTTCGAACTGATAAGGCTGGGGGACCATGAATATGATTTTGATACCATGTTAAGATTTAATGTCGGTTGTTGCTCATGTTTATTTGTCAAGCACTGTGAAGGGATATAAATTTAGTATCGTTTTAAAGAGATTCAACAGCGATTGGACTAACTTTTAGGGTGCATTAGACTCTGAGAAGGTCTTTGAAGACTAGCACTACATCTAACAATAATGGAAAACCAATATAGTTATTTCCCTAGCCCAAATTTATATAGTTGGGTTGCTCGTGTGATGATTATACACTAGAAGGTGCGGTAGAAGAATGCCTTCGAGGAAAAATAAGTGGTTGAAGAAAGACTATATCATCTGAGAGCTAATTGAAGAGGATACATAGGGTAGAAAGTAACTTCTAGCGAATCTGGCCGATAAAATTATCTTAAAACATGAGAAATCTGTATCAAGTGCAAATATGAAAGTGTATCCGGTAATGTAAATTCGTTTGTTGTCTCTCTAAGAGAAAAATAATACAGATGGTCACTTTTCTAGGGAGCTTCGACTAGGTAGCGTAGTCGGGATTATCATCTAGATAAAAAATAGCAGAAGAATAAGAAAGCCGCCTTAAGGGAATTGAGGGTTGAAGTGTTGTACAGTAAGTCTAAAAAACTTCCGCCAACAGCAACTGCAGTTTTTGAATTTTATATTACATCCCATGGCTTCTTGTTTGTGGTTTCTATCAGATCCACTGCTGTTGAACTGATCGAAACCACAAACGTGATTAAAAGGCAGATTGAGTGTCACTACTTTCTTAGCAATATAGTTATAATTGATTGTGTTTTCTAGCTTTAGCATGCTTTCAACCTTCCTTGGAGAAGATTAGAGGTTTGTTGTAGTATGCAAATCTCGATAATTTTCAAGCTTGCCTCCAGCTTGCCGATTTGGTATTCAAGTTTGTCGTTGCCGTCTTTGAATTTGGTATAGAGTTCCTGATCTCTTGTGAGCTCGATCAGGAACACTACCTTCAAAGTTGTGGCATTGAAGAAGCCCTTCAAAACACCTTCTTCAGAAGCCTTAAAGGATACATGAAGGGTCGATGTGTATGTTTTTAGGTCAAAATGTATTGATGCACAGTGAAGATGTGGTCCCAACAATTGAATATATCACTTTTATCAAGCGTTGCTCAATGCAGCTTGCTCAACCAACCTTCAAGGGTTTTGATAAATTAATTAGCAAGGAGTTACGTAATGTTTGATCTAAACTGACTTTACCAAGCCTATCAAACGTTACATAACTGCAGGTTCGTTACCCTATTAAAACCTTTGCCCGAGTTAGTGAACAAATTAAACGTCTCAATATCTCAGCCTTTTTGCTGATCTCTTGTAATGACCTGAAAATTTGATGAAATATGTGAAATTTGTAATTTTGTGTGATTTGACTATTTTACCCCTCCCCGTAGTTTCATTATGGTATTTCTAGAGTGTGGGAGTGATTGGCATGATTTTTGATGCATTTTAGTATCATTTATGCAATTTGTGGTTTTTTATGGCTTTAAGAGTCTTATTTTGGACTTATGTGGATATCTTTTGATCCGTGTGATGGATGGCCAAATGGACTGCGCCAGAAGCTTCGAAATATGGATTTTAGGCTACGTAGACCTTGGGTTCGGGTCCTGGTGCACCCGAGCTCATTTCGACCAATTGGTCGGAAAGTTGAAAAATTAGAAAGTTGGGCGTGGGACTCACTTTTGGTCGAAACGACCTCGTATGGAAAATTCGACTTTGCCAACAGATCCATAATATCGATTTTAGTGTGTTAGCATGTTTGGTATGATTTTGCGGCTTTTAAATCTCATTTCGACCCTCGATTTAAAAAAATTATGATTTCGGGTTTCGGGGGTCAATTTTGTGAAAACAAATTTTTTTGGAAAATCTGGTAGCGCCATCGCGTCCGGAATGTCGAATTTAGTATGGTTGCATAGTTCGTTTGCATAAATCGAACTCCAAACGAATCCCGGGCACCTCGTTGAACTCCATTTCGACTTAGAAAAAAAGACAGCACCAGTTATTGCAGAAAAATCTGCAATATGTAGCAGATTTTTCACCCATTTTACTCATTTTTTATCTTACCACTTGAGAGTTAAACCCTAAATATTTTGGAAGCTTAAAAGTGAAGTTTGTGGGAGCTTGGGAACCTAGATTAACACCTATTTCTTGATTATATTACGGATTTAAGGTAAGAATTCACCCCTTTCTTAATAATTTCTTCATTAATTTCTCAAAACCCCAAAAATCTTAGGGCATGATTTTAAACCCAAATTTCACTCATTTTAACTTGAATAATACTTTTATCTTATAATTGCTAGTTTTTCATCAATTTAACCTTCAAAATAACTCTGATTTTGGATTTTAACCTGATTTCAAATATTTTACTCGGTAAAGCTCAAAAATAGTTTTTCTTCGATTTGAACCTCATTTTTTACTCGATTTAACTTGGATTTTCAGCTGTAGGTTCCTAAAAATATGGAAAACATATTTTTGAAGTAAAGTTTCGATTTTCCCTTCTTTTTCGAAAACTCATTTTGGGGGTCCATTTTGACCCCGAACTAAAAGTAGTCAATATGGGTGTCATTGGTTTTGTTTTGATGCATATATTTCATATTTGATGTTTCTAGTGAAGTTTGGGATTATTCGTAAAAGGTAAGGTTGCGGGTTCAAATGTAGCGGACCGATTTCGGCTTTTGAGGTAGGTTATGACTTAGCTTTTCAGATTGGGTTGGGTAGTAAATGATAGTGCAAAATACATGTTAAGGGTAAAAACTAATCATGAAACATGGTTATCTACGTGTTGTGCCCGTGTGGGGGCCTATATGTGATGTAATTGCCGAAATAGAAATATTATGTGATATGTTTGACCGTGTGGGGTCCTATGTGATATTGATAGCCTTGAATACATGCGAATAATTGTATTGTATTATTTAATATGGTACCATTGGTGTATTGTGATTATATTGATACTTTATTGGCATATAAGACATGTGGAAATTCATGGATGAAATGAAAATAACGAGTGGATATTGACTCATGTGGTTGTGGAAATATATCATTGTGGCTGGTTATGAAAACACTTATTGTGATGAATTGTGAGCATTACATCTTCATATCATACTCATTCATGAAATATTGGTACCACCGTGGCAACATCTGAGAAACACTGACAACACCTTTTTAAAAATATTGTAACACTTTATAAAACCTTTTCTGAGGGATATGCCGGAAAGGAGATATGAGAAATGTGGATTATATATGGGTTGACGAACCCCCCATGGGTCCTACGTCGGGAATCTTTAGCTTCGTAGGTGTATACGGGGATTATGCTACGATCCCGGAGGTTGTGCAATAATCTCGTCATCATCATCATCATCATCATCATCATTATCATATACATTACACTTACTTTATTGTGTTTTTGTTGTGTTGTATTGCCTTATTGACTTGTTATCTATGTGTTTGTCTTACTTTTTTTACTTGTATTTGATGATCTTGTATCTACATGTTCTCTCTTGTTCTATTATATGTGACATAATGTATACTTGTGTTTCGTATCTTGCGTATTTTTGTAATATATATGAGATATACTAGAACTGTTAGTGCAAGCGGTGTGGCCTACCGTTGTGGGACATTTTTTGATTGCAGGTGATGTGCCCTTAGTGTATATTTTGTATGCTTTATTTACCACTTTGCTTGGTCGGGCTATGATACCTACTGAGTACAAGTGGATCGTACTCATGCCTACTGCGCCCTTTCGGTGCAGGTCCTAGCTCGAGTGCGCCTCAGCTTACTTGATTCGAGCGATTGTTGGAGCTACCAAGGTAGCGGTTAGACATTTATGTGTCAGAAGTTCACCTCTATCTTTTTATACTAGTTATGTCTTTATTAGTATTTGGAGATAATTATTATTCCTTTGTGGTTATTTTTCTGATGTATTTGACTCTTGGATTGTGTTAGTAGTTCTTACACTATTAATACCTGGTTTTGGGCATGATTGGTATTTTGGATAAGTTTTTTCCTCATTGTTATGATTATTTATATGGTTCGACGTCATTCTAGAAGCCTTACCTTGGGGTATTTCTATCCTTTTCTCTATTCGTATCAGTTTGGGTGATAGGCTTACTTGTCAAGGTACGCTGCGACAAGTGTCATCATGACCCTCGTTTTTGGGTCGTGACATCTCTCTTCTCCCACATAGAGGACAACATATCCTCCATGCAAAAGTCTACACTATCGCTATAAATGCTTGCCACAATGAAAGTCTTTAGAAGGCTTGATTATTAGTCTCTCAATATTACTTTTATGACTTTCTTGACGTCTTTTCCAATTATATTGGAACTGACAAACCAAACTAAGCACAATTGCTCGATATGTCCATTCCAATATAATTGCAAGAGATGTCTAGAAAGTCATAAAAGTGATATTGAGAGATTACTAGTTATGCCTTCTACAGACTTTTATTGTGGCAAACATTTCTGGCGACGGTGTAGACTTTTACATGACAGATATGTTGTTCTTTATATGGGAGAAGAATGATCAGCAGAAAGGCTGAGAAATTAAGATCGTTTAATTTGTTCACTAACTCGGGCAAAGGTTTGGAGATCTTGCCCCTCCTTGCTTATCTTGTGCATGCAAATGTAAAGAGTGCAAGGCAAAATATGATGGAGTGATTAATACGATTAATGCATCAACTGCTGATGTAAAGGAAATGATATCCAACAGTTGTGTCATTTAATCAAAGAAGATTT
>NC_061111.1:158061464-158086155 GCF_002878395.1 Capsicum annuum | reverse complement strand
AATCAAATAATGAATTAAAAATTTTATTTTAAAATTATTATTTTATCTCAAAATTATTTACTTTAATACCGTACATCAAACCAACCTAATAGGACACTCTTGGAGTAGTTTGTTATTAGTGTAAAAATTATGATTTGGACAAATGTGATGTGAGAGAGGTGAGGAAACGAAGAGGAAGTAAGGAAAAGTAAACATTACATGTACACTATAGCTTAAAGGAGGAGGAAAATATAAGAAAGTAAAATAGCAGTACATACGTCTGTTTAAAAATATTATTTGTATCCTTATTTTATTTTTCTGTCAAAAATTATTTTTACCACTTAAATATGTGGCTTCGTAAGTACATAATAATAACTTTATTGATAACATATATTAAAATTTCTGCTTTCGAACAACAAGATATATTATATGTACTTTTATTTTGTATTTTTATCAAATAATATTTTCGTGATTTGAAAATATAATCTCACAATATATGATAATAACTTTATTAATTTCATATATTAAAGTTTCTGCAATGCATGAAATATGAATCACAAGATATATTATATATATATTTTTTAAAGACTTTTTTTTGACTTGAATATATAACTTTGTGATTACTATATATAACAGGTTTTTTTCATGACTTAAATATATGATCTCGTGATTTTATCATAATTTGAACATATAATTTTGTGATGATATGATTTTGTGATTATCGGACATGCGTACTATTTTTCTCAAAAAAAGAAAGAGAGAAGGGAAAACCACCTCATGAGTACAGCTGAGCAACACTCCTATAGAACACGCTTCCATTTCCATTTCCATTTCCAATTCACATTCACATTCACATTCACATTCACATTCCTCTCCAATCTTATCATTCATCCGAACATTTCACTACTTTCTTCTCCCCTACCCCCCGACCCCCACCTTCCCCACTACTACCCCAACCATCCACCTTTGTCGTTTCTTCTTTTCCACCGTCGGTCAATCGGTTTCTTTCTTTGTCACCGGAAACTTAGCTCTTTTTGTTGTTCAAGATTCTGTCTATTACCCTTTTCTTTTGCTACTGTTTCTTGTTGTTGCTTGAGCTAAATTCTAGGAATTCTGGGTCTAGATGCGTCTTGTTGAGCTTGGTAATTCACGAGTCAACGCTGAGTTTTAGGTGGGTATGTGGGTTGCTGTTAGTTGGTATCATGGTTGTATCTTTCTACTCTTTCTCAACTCTTGGGGCCGTACTGAAGCTGATTAGTTCTCATCTTTCTGCTTTTTCTCTTTGAAAACATCTGATCTGTAGCTCCAAGTTGTCCGATCGTCTTCTTTTTTAGTTTGTGTTAAGTGTCTGGATTTGGATCTTCAAGCAAGTTAGATGGAAGCGAGTGTTGGAGAGCGGTTTTATCATATGGGAGGACCGGATCTACGGGGACTAGGGAAGAGGAGTTTAGAATGGGATCTGACTGATTGGAAATGGGATGGAGATCTTTTTATAGCAACCCCTCTTCATCAAAACGCTCCAAATTACCAGAGCAGGCAGTTTTTCCCAGTTGAAACTGGAAATCTAGCTTCATCAAACAGTTCATCTTCTTGTTCAGAGGAAGTAAATCATGGGATGGAACAACAGAGAAGGGAATTGGAGAAAAGGAGGAGGGTGGTTGTGGTTGAAGAAGATGATTCTGGGCCACTTTCGTTGAAGCTTGGTGGACAAGGTGAGCCAGCTGCCGCATCCGCCGATGCCGGCGGCAGGGACCTGGGTGGGAACTGGGATGGAGCTGCCGGAAAAAGGACAAAGTTAGTTGCACCTGCTGGAAGCAGAGCTGTATGCCAGGTTGATGATTGTGGGACGGATCTAAGTAAGGCGAAAGACTACCATAGGCGGCATAAGGTTTGTGAGATGCACTCCAAGGCTAGTAGGGCACTCGTTGGGAATGTTATGCAGCGTTTCTGCCAGCAGTGCAGCAGGTCTCTTCTCTCTTTCATAATGACTTTCTGCTGCTTTATTTTTGTTTTAGTTCACTTTTCTGCTGTAGTTTGTCTATCGAAGTTTGTGTTTTTGGATTTTTATTCTCCAGAGTAGGACAAGGTGTAGTTTTTCTTTTTTTTTTGCGGGGGGGGGGGGGGGGGGGGGGGGGGGGGGGGTGTTGTTGTTGTTTGGTGGTGGTGGTGGGGTGGGAGGGGGAGTCTTGTGAATGAAATGGTACAAATGAAGGGGGAAAACATAAAGGATTAATCCAACTGACTTAGATTAATTTGGGCTTGAGGTTTAGTTGATTGCTTAATTGAGTGATGACATGTCTTGTGAATCCTACAAAAAAGATTGAATTTTCTGTGTTTTATTGCTTCTTCTTTGGCCGTCTAATTTGTTTTCTTGTTATATTTCAAAGAATTCTGCTTTTGTACTCAGGTTTCATGCTCTTCAAGAGTTTGATGAAGGAAAACGAAGTTGTCGTAGACGTCTAGCTGGACATAATAAAAGGAGGAGAAAGACACAATCGGAATCTGTAGCGAACAATAATTCGGTGAATGAAGGCCAGGCTAGTGGTTATTCCTTGATGAGCTTGCTAAAGATACTCTCCAACATGCACTGTGAGTGATTGCTAGATTTCCTTCTGATATGTTTTGACTTTGCGAATTGATTGAAAATTTTCTCAATTATTCTTCTTGGCTCTGAAATTTTTTGCATCTCGAGCTTTAAATTTACTGCATGGTTATTGTTTTCATCAATTACAGCCAACGGAACAAACCCCACTGAAGATCAGAACCTTTTGTCTCATCTCCTAAGAAGCCTTGCCAGCCAGGGTACAACTAATGGAGACAAAAGCTTATCTGGACTTCTGCAAGAATCTTCAAACTTGCTGAACAACAGGTCAATCCTTCGCAATCCAGAAGTAGCTTCTTTGATCTCAAATGGTTCACAGGCACCTCCTAGAGCCAAAGAACATCAGTTCACTAATTCTGCAACTGAGATGCCCCAGAAGAGGTTAGATGTGCATGATGTCAGGCTTGAAGATGCGCGGACTGCGTCCTCTCAAAGTCCAGGCATTTTGTTTCCCATTCAAAGCAATTCTCAAGCTTACACACCAGGCAGGGAAAGTACCACTGGCAGGAGCAAGTTGATGGACTTCGATTTGAATGATGCTTATGTTGATTCGGATGATTGTGGAGAAGATCTAGTGAGATCCCCAGTGCCTGAGTGCCCATCTTGGTTACAACAGGACTCTCACCAGTCAAGTCCACCTCAAACCAGTGGAAATTCAGACTCCGCTTCTGCTCAGTCACCTTCCAGTTCCAGCGGTGACAATCAGGTACTCCTTATAATCATGTACTATGATTTGGAAGTTTTACATGTGCTGCAAATTGCATTGTTTTAGTTTACTCTTTATTTGCTCTTTAAAACCTTCTTTATGCTCTTGTTTTTGTTTGAAGCACTTTGTTTGAAAATAGGCTCAAGTTATTTATTATCAGCTGGATAAAGACTAAAGACCTTATTTTATAAGGGGAACATTTTTCAGTGGACTAAGATAAAGGGACAGAGGCAATATCCAGGATTATGATAGTTTTCTAGGATTCTTTAGCCTGTTGAAACCTATCAATCAAATCTCTCCTTTCATTTGAAAAATACCTTGCCAAATGTCCACTGTTCCCTTTTTCAATTAAAAAAGGGGGTTACCTTGCCAACTGTCTGTTTACGCTTTGTTGGTGGTTCTGAGTATTATAAATTCAATTTCTGTTCTTAAATTTGAACAATGAACGGTAACATTTAATTCTCTGTCCTCTCTAATGAAAGAGAGGCAGAAGTCGACAAGAAACCGGTCGTCAACAACAAAGGGAATTAGCTTGCCAACCGTTATTTACACTTTTTGGTGTTTCTGAGTATAGAAAGTTAATTTCTGTTCCTAAATTTGAACAGTGAATGGTATCATTTAAGTTTCTGTGTTTGTCTTTACGTCTTTCTTTGGCGATCCACTCGACGACAAAGGGGATTAGCTTGCCAATTGTCTATTTACACTTATTGGCGCTTTTGAGTATTATAAAGTCCATTTCTGTTCTTAAATTTGAAAAATCAACGGTAGAATATACGTTTTTGTTTTTGTCGTTCTCTCTTTCTTTGGCTGTCAACTTTAATGAAAGAGAGGCAGAAGTCTACAACAAACCAGTCTAGTAAGTTGATATCCATTTATTTCCCCAAATTTTGTCGTAATTCTATTTTGTTTGATGCAGAACCGCACAGATAGGATTGTTTTTAAGCTTTTTGGAAAAGATCCAAGTGATTTTCCATTTGTAGTACGAGCTCAGGTATTTCATCGTCTCCAGCACACGTGGTTTTTATTTTGTTGTATGTTTCTGGATACCTTAAATGTCATCTTACTTCCTTTTTTTTTTCCAAAATTTTCTTTGAATCATTTGAAACTGCAGATTCTTGACTGGCTATCTCACAGTCCGACAGAAATTGAGAGCTACATTAGACCTGGTTGCATTGTGTTGACGATATATCTGCGTCTTCCCGAGTCTGCATGGGAGGAGGTAATGCATGTTAATCAAAAGCCATTAATGTGAAGTAGTTGTCTGTCTATGATAACCTGTTTGACATGTAACGTAATTGCTTTGTACAGCTTTCTTATAATCTGAGCTCCAGTTTGAGTAGGCTTTTGGATGTCCCTGGTGGTGATAGCTTCTGGACAAGAGGATGGATTTACATTAGGGTGCAGAACCAAATTGCATTTGTGTGTGATGGTCTGTTCAAATTTAATGTCTTCTACCATTTTAAATTCCTTCTGAAACCCAAAATATTACATCAGCTAGAACACATCTTTTCTGGAAAATTTTGCATCAGTACTGTCCTTTGCTGAGATTCTTCTCTCTTCTTTTTATGTGATGCAGGGCAGGTTCTGTTGGATATGTCCTTGCCTTATGTTAGTAATGATGACAGTACACTATTAAGTGTCAGACCCATAGCCGTCCCAGTATCTGGCAGGGTTCAATTTTTAGTCAAAGGCTATAATTTAACTAAGCCATCCACAAGGTATGCATCATTATTACGTGTGCGATATTACTGTATCAAACTTTTCTTCTCCCACACTCGGGAGGATTTTGGCGGTACATTTCTTTGCCAACTCTGTTAGTGAAGTCTATTGTTTTCTTCTTCGATTTTTGTTGCCAGATTACTTTGTGCTTTAGACGGTAGTTACCTGGTTCCAGAAGCTAATAATGAGGTAGAAGAACATGGTGATGTTGTTGGCAAGGATGATAAGATCCAATCCCTAAATTTCACATATTCTGTTTCAGCAGTCGCTGGAAGAGGATTTATTGAGGTGAACCTTTTCTTCAGCTTGTTGTTTTCCTGTTTGAACATGATTTCTAAAATTTGATAAGAAAAGGTTAGGACATCTGCCTTTCTAATGACTTGAACGTGCTACTGTTGCATGATACGTATTGATACTCCCTCTAGTCCAATTTACTTGCCATGGTTATTATGAAGTAATTGATTTTAAGATAGTTCATCGTTTTAGAAAATCGAGGTAAGAAGCAGCTTTTTCATCCTTCTCAAAAAAGAAAAAAGAAGATAAGAAGCAACTTTTTTTTTTACTTTTACCATTGCTCTAATAAATGTGAAGAGAGACTAAAATGGTGAAAGGAATAGTAGTATTAAATTGAGATTAAAGAATAAATAAGGGTACTTTAGTCAAAACATCCTGTTAGTTAATTTTTCCTTATGGTGCATGAATGGACCAGAAAGAGTATTAATGTGTGTATTGTTTGGGAGGGACGTGTTCTTTTTCATATGTCCCAAGTACGGTACACGAGATTTCTACATATAAATACATCTAAGTTACTCGTAAACATTCATCATTATACTACCTTGAGAAAATGAGTTTATTGTTTGGGACATATGTTCTTTTTCATACTTTTAGAGGTGATGACTTGGAGGATTATCCAGTTGCTAGGGCCAGGTATTTTCAACACTTGTGGTTTTGTCCATTGGTGGCTTTTGTACTGTTTCAGACATTCCTCATTGATAGTAGATTAAGGTGAATAAGGTACGAGAATTAATGAGTTTACAGGATGAAGAGGGAGGTTTTTTTGGAAGGGGTGGGTGGGTGGGTGAGAAAATAAGAAAGGAGGATTAAGGATCTCCATATCTTTTGAAGCATAAAGGAGCATAAGCTTTTAATTTATAGAAGAAATTACTTGAAGTGCTACCTAGTTAAACCTATGTTTCATGGACTTTGTTATGGCTTAGAGATATGTATGTTGAGCAATATAGGCATGCGTAGTTCTTATGGATTTTCAACATACCCAAATGGATTTTCAACATACCCAAAAAACTTGCATAAAATTGAAAATGTGTGCATGGAAAGGTAGCAGGTTGGCAATTTATCTAAAGGGTCCTGACAACAACAACATCAACAACAAACCCAGTGTATTTCCACAAAGTGAGGTATGGGGAGGGTAAAATGTACGCAGTCCATGCCGCTACCTTCGAAGAAGTAGAGAGGCTGTTTCCGATAGACCCCCGGCTCAGGATAGAGAATAGTACACAAGGTCGTAGTGGAATATGAAGCAGAATGGATGACACAACAGAAATAAGGAATAAGAAATACTAAAATAGATATCAGAGAAATACGAAATACGAGCAATTCAAATAAGAGATAGGACACCCGCCTAGTAGTAACATACACTCACGGACCAAAGACACCCACCACACCCAAACTCTCCTGACTAGAGGCTCCTACTAAAGACACTGTCCTAGGATTACTAACCCGGCTAGGATTACTAACCCGGCTACACAAGAGCTCTCCTAACACCTTGCTACAACCCACACACTCACCCTAGCCTTCTCAATGACAAGTTTTCAGCTGTTGTAAACCAATAAGCGATAATGAAGTTTTAATCTGCTTCTCAAACGTCGCGCATTATCTTCACTTGTTTCTTCCCAGGGAAATCTCTTTACTTTATCCCATGGCTGGGTAATTACATTATGTTTGCTCTTCTGCAAATGTTGCTTTGTACTTGCTCAGAAATATGCTGATGGTTAACGCCAAGACTTCTCTATATGCCATCCGACTAATATATGAAGGCTCATTCATATGTCTCTGCGAAAGTAACTAGTAGGGCCAGAGATGACTCACTCGAATAGTAAAACTTAACTCTATTGGAGATAGAAAATAACAATCGGAATATTTTAAGTAAATGAATTTCATTAGTTAATGTGGAATGAGATGGTGAGACAAGTAATATTTTACCTTTTAAAATTTTGAATGGCCATGACACAGTGCATATATTACAGAAAAGTGAATTTTGTGCATCATCTTATCTGTATCAGTTGATCGCCTTTTGTTCTGCATTACTCTGTTTATGTTATAAAAGATATCTGGTGTCTATATTATCATATGATATATAGTATGTACAGTCGAAATGTCGGATGGAATGCATTTTTTGTAAAATCTGACACATTCCCAACCAAGTGGCATACAGTCTTAAGTTATGCTGAGACTCTTTTGTTTATCCAGGTTGAAGATCACGGAGTCAACAATAGCTTCTTCCCGTTCATAATTGCAGAGGAGGATGTTTGCTCTGAGATCCGTATGCTTGAGAGTGATCTAGAATTGTCTTCATCAGATTATGTCAATGGGCAGACAAGTAATATGGAAGCAAGAAATCAAGCCATGGATTTTATTCATGAACTGGGTTGGCTGCTTCATAGAAATAATTTGAAGGCTAGGTTAGATCATTTTGGTCCTAATGCTGTTCTCTATCCTTTGAAGCGGTTCAAGTGGCTTGTGGATTTCTCCGTAGACCATGACTGGTGTGCAGTAGTGAAGAAACTGTTGAACATTCTTCTTGATGGAACAGTAGGCGCAGGAGACAATTCTTTCTTGAAATTTGCTCTCAGTGAGTTGGGTCTTCTGCATAGAGCTGTGCGCAGGAATTCTAGGCCTTTGGTGGAATTGCTATTAACATATACTCCTGAGAGTGTGGCAGATGAACTGTGTTCTGAATACCAATCTCTGGTTGGGATTGACGGGGAATTTTTGTTTAGACCTGACTGTGTAGGGCCGGCAGGTTTGACACCTCTTCATGTTGCAGCTTGCATAGACGGATATGAAGATGTGCTGGATGCATTGACAGATGATCCCGGAAAGGTATTAATTCCTTCTGTTGTAAATCTTGTTCTTATACCATAATCTGTTGGATGCATTTACTACTTTTATGAGGCTATTATCTGTTTAACTATCTGCATTCTCTGAACATGCTATAATATGCCAACACAGGTGGCAATTGAAGCATGGAAGAACACTCGTGATGGCGCAGGTTTCACACCAGAAGATTATGCTCGCTTGAGAGGACATTATTCCTACATTCACCTGGTGCAGAGGAAGATTAGTAAGAAAGCAACCAGTGGACATATCGTGGTTGACATTCCTAGTGTTCCGGCTGTCGTTGAGAGCAACAACCAGAAAGATGAAGTGTACACAACCACCAGCTTAGAGATAACAATGACCGAGAGAACACCCATTGCTAGGCCCTGCGGGCTATGTGATAGGAAGCTGGCTTATGGAAGTCGTGGTCGTTCCCTACTGTACAGGCCTGCAATGTTCTCAATGGTGGCTATGGCCGCTGTATGTGTTTGTGTTGCTCTCCTCTTCAGGGGCTCACCTGAAGTTCTGTACATTTTCCGTCCATTTAGGTGGGAAATGGTGGACTTCGGAACAAGCTGATTTCACCCCACCCCACCCCACCCCACCCCACCCTCCAATAAATGTGATAAAAAAGTATATTTAGTTACTTGTACTGTACGTGTATTTTCGTCTATATAAAGAAAACGGTAGAACCTGAGATGCTGTAGGAATAGCCCTTCAGACGGTTAAGTTGTTATACCAACTTTTTAACATATTTATTTTGTTTGATATAAAGTGTATCTTTCCATTGGGACCTAGTAACTAGGTCTTAACTCTCGTGTTTTATCTGTTTTTTTGTCATTTTGGTGATATTGGATTCTGAAAATAGGATAATTTTATTTGTGAAACTACAATAAGAGAATCCTTGCCTATGGAGCATGTCAAAGATCACAGGGTCCTTTTGTTTTGTGTGTGAGTCAGAGATAACATGTAGAAGTAAATGATCATGGTATTTGTTGAGATAACTCTGTTTTTTTCAATTACTTCTTACGTCTCAATTTGCATGTCACCTTTTTAAATACTAATAATTTAATTTCAGATTTTGTGGCCACATATATGTTGACAACTTATTTGGAATCACAAGTTTTTAAAGTCTGACTCGTAAATTCTTAATGCTTTTTACTCTTCGGGAGTATGCATGGATCGCTTCTCGAAACTTAGAATTACGTGGTGCATTCAGGAGCGGAGCTAGTAAGTGCTTAGGGGTTCACCGAAACTCCTTTGGCGGCAAAGTACATCATTATACATTATTAAAATTAAAATTATCTTGTGTGTATATGTGGTAGATGTTAAACCTCCTTTGATCCCTTTGTGTGTTTACTTTTTATATTTTGAATTTTCCTAATAAAAATTTGAAATCCATCACTGGTTGGAGTAATGTATTTTTTTACCGAGAGCAAAAGTTAAATACTTACTTTCCCATTATGTGAACGGTCTAAATTAGTCCTCCTCAATTATACGAAATCGTCTAAACTAATCCACAGTTGATGATTAAAGTCAAATATATTTTGTGCCGTTCTACGATGGGTTGGATTTGTTTTGTTGACTAACAATCAACTGTTAGACGTATTTAATCCCTGGCATAAATTACATCATTTTGTATAGTGTATTGTATGCTATCTTATATTGAATTTATACAAAAAGTTATTTCATAATTTGAACCTGTGAAAAAGCTAGCGGAGTTGTTATTATTGCCGCTAGTTGGCTCGATTGTTATTATTGCCGCTTGTTGGCTCGATGCCGAATTTCTTTAATTCTTGATTCGTTCCAATTGGTCTAAATTTACTCACACTATACGACAAAGATCTTATTTGCTCCTGAACTATGCGTTAAAGATGATTAGTCTAATTTGGTATAAGGGATAAGAGATAATCAATTCTGAAATTAACTTAGGATTATCTTATCTCATGTTGGTTGAAATAAAATGCAAGGAATAATTCATTTGGGGATCAGTTATGTTAAGGAATTTGAAGTTTTGATGATAGACATATGGATGAAACATGTTGTGCAAGCTGGTCCACACAAGTGAAGAAAGAGAAGTTACTGGTTCTTACATGTATTGCATATTGAAGTTGATGCAAGACTGACAAGGCGTTAAGACAAAAGTGGATAAGCAAGGAAACTCAGATATGTTACCAATGCTTATCAGTAAAAAGATTGAGGGGAAGATAAGTTCAACACTTATAGTTTGAGTTGATCAATGAGTCCTGCCAAACTAGGAGATAAAGTGGAAGAATTCTATTCAACCAAGGAGAGAGACAGAAGTAAGAGTGAAACTACCTGAGAGTCCTATTGAAGAAAGAAGTGCACATCATCTAAAGGACTCTATCAGGAGTTGGCTTAAATACAAGAAACAACGTTCAAGAGTTTCACTCATGCACTGACAAGAAAATCAGCAATCAGCAAATCAGTTCACTTTTGAATAAGAACCTGGTCCTTTACTTAGCAAGTTATAGACTTTATGTAATAGGTTGGTTCTTTGAGTTGTAATGAGTTTTTTGTTCTAAGTTTCAGTGAAGTATAAACTGAGTTAGGAGTAGTGTCTTCAAGTTAGGGAACTCGAAGACTTGAGAACACTTATCCCGGAAAGATTTGTGTTATTGTAGAAATAGGAGTTAGAAGTTTTAATTCTTAGTTTACAAGAAGTCTTGTAATTTGTTGATTGTTGAGGCTCAAGAGTAATAGTGAAGTGGGATTAATCCTGTAGAGGTATAGGTCGTGGATTTTTACACCTTTCTTGAGCTGGGTATTTTTCACGTAAAAATACTACGTTCATCTTTTACTTCAGTGAACCACGTTAGCTTACTTGTTCCACAGATAGACAACTAGTAGAATATATTATTAAAATTAGTAGGGTACACACTCTAACAAGTGATATCAGAGCAAGGTTGTCTTAAATAAGGTTAGCACCTAAGAAAAGATCACTATGATGAATTTCGCACCTCCAACTGGTCACAGTGAAGTTCAGTCAACTACTAGACCTCCACTCTTTGATGGTTCTCACTTTATCTGGGGGAAAACTAGGATGAAAATGTTCATCCAAGGAGAAGACTCCAAATTATGAGATAGGATCACTGATGGTCCTACTATTCCAATGAAGTTAGTTGATGGTGAACAAGTCAAGAAAGTAAGGAGTGAATTTACTGCTGATGACTTAGTGAAGTTAAAGAAAAATGCTAAGGCTAAGAACATCTTAGTCTATGGATTAGGACCGGCTGAGTACAACAAAGTGTCAACTTGTACCACTACTAAGCAAATTTGGGATGCACTAGTCAATGCACATGAGGGTACATCTCAGGTAAGAAAATTTAGGATTGCTCTTCTTTTTACTGAGTATGAAGCATTTAAGAAGAAGGAGAATAAATCCTTGCATAAAATGATGACAGGGCTTACTGCCTTAACAAATGAGCTGACTTCCTTTGGAAAAGTCATCACTGAGGAGGAACAAGTTGAAAATGTGCTGAGGATACTACGAAAATCAAAATGGAATGTTAAAGTCACTGCAATTAGGGAGGCAAAGGATCTCACAGGCATGACACTAGATGAACTAGTGGGAAATTTGAGGACTTATGAAATGGAAATTGATGGAACTAATGAACAAGAAGCCCCTGAGAAAGTCTTGGCTTTGAAGGCCTCAGAGAGTGATGATGAAGTTGAACTTGACCAGGAATAAGTTGCCTTCATCACTAAGAATTTCAGTAAATTCTTTAAGAAGAAAAAGGGAACAGGTAGCAAGAAACATTTCAATAATAATCCAAATGGATGCTATAAGTGTGGAAAGATTGATCATCAGATCAGGGATTGTCTTGTTTGGGAAATAGAATGGAGGAAGGAAAAGGCGGAGAAAGAATTGAAAGAAAACGCCAAAAGAAAGAAAGAATATGCTATGGTAGCAGCTTGAGGATTTGATTCAGATGATGAAATTGATGAAACAACATTCATGGCTTTAGGAGATTTTGACTTAGAGGAAGAAGATGATGTTTCTGAGGTAAGTATACTTGAACTTAAAGAAACATTGCATTTATTTTCAAAAATAAAACTTGTTTCCTTGATGAGTGCACTAATTGACGATTTCCAAAAATTAACTTCTGATAAGGATGAGTTGTTCAACAGTCTTGCAAGTTTAAAGTTTGATCTCATTGATTTAAAAACTTGCAAGAATACAGTTGAAGAAGAAAATTGCACTCTCAAGAAACAGGTTGCACAACTTGATTCCTTAAACAATGATCTTAAGTCTGAAGTCTTAAAATTGACACTCACTGATAATGGAAAAAAAGTCATGAGTAAGGAACAAGAAAATGCTGAACTTGAATTGGTTAAGTACAAACAAGAATGTAATGATGCAACTAATATGGTGAATAAACTAAGTCAAGAAATTCAAAACTAAAACTTGATCTTGAAATAGCAAATAGGTGGACAAATTCTTCAAGAATTATTCATAAGTTGAGTGAAAGAAATCACAGTGAAAAGGCAGGTTTGGGTTTTCACAAGAGTCTTGATGATCCTAAAGACTTATGTTATATCTGCGGTAACCTTGGACATCCAACCATTAAATTTCCTGTGGCTACTAAAAGCAGATCTAGCAGTTAAAACCTGGCTAATAAATTTTCTCAGACCATGAAGAAAAGAACTGGTTTTGGTCAGAGAAACAGGTTACATTACATGTTGCCTGCATGGACTAGAAGAAATTTAATTAATCCATTTACTCATAAAACAGGACTCAAGCTTGTCTGGGTTCCTAAGTCTAACCATTGATTTCTTACAGGAGAAGGTGAAAGGAAGCAAAAAACATTGGTACCTGAACAGTGCTTGCTTAAGACACATGACTGGTGATAAGAAAAGTTCCTTTCACTCTCTAAAATAAATAGAGGATGCGTTTCTTTTGGTGATGGCAAAAAGGGTATCATTACTGGAGTTGAAAAAATTGGCACATCTGAGTCAAGAGCATTGGAAAATGTCTATCTTATAGAAGGATTGAAGCACAACCTGCTGAGCATTTCACTACTGTGTGATAAAGGTAATAAAGTTTTTTTTACTTTTGCAGGAGTCAGAGTCAAGAGGATGGACACTAAAGAGATTGTGGTCACTGCAAGGAGATACAAAAATATATACAAAGCTGACATAATGGCAATGCCAGGAACAGAGTTGACCTGTCTGAGTGCACTGGAAAACATCTCAACATACTTTCTTCCAAAGATATGGTATTGGATTTTCCCAAGACCAAGTTCAAGGAACAAAAGGTATGTAATGCCTATGTAATGCGAAAGCAGATAAGATCCTCTTTTAAGTCAAAGAAC
Organism: Capsicum annuum; assembly: GCF_002878395.1. Taxonomy (NCBI): domain Eukaryota; kingdom Viridiplantae; phylum Streptophyta; class Magnoliopsida; order Solanales; family Solanaceae; genus Capsicum; species Capsicum annuum. The sequence continues at coordinate 158,072,696 of NC_061111.1, read as the reverse complement.
CATGTCAGCACTATCAAGTTCCTTGACCTGGTCCATATGGACTTGTGTGGACCAATGACACTTTAAAATAGAGGTGGAAAAAGGTATGTTTTGGGGATTGTTGATGATTATTCCAGATTTACCTGGACATTGTTTCTTGCTTCTAAAGAAGATGCCTTTGATGTCTTTATTATTTTCATCAAGAAAATTGAAAAGAAACTGGACACTTCTCTAGTTTTCATAAGATCTGACCATGGTACAGAATATGAGAATGTCACATTTTTAGAATTCTGTTCCACAAATGGTATAGATCATAACTTCTCTACTCCCAGAACACCACAACAAAATGAAGTGGTAGAAAGAAAGAATTGAACCTTGGAAGATATGGCTAGAACAATGATGCTTGCAGGAAATCTTACTAAAAACCTTTGGGCTGAGACAATTAGTACTGCAACATATATTATAAATAGATGCATGATTAGAACTATTCTAGAGAAGACTCCCTATGAATTAGTAAAAGGAAGAAAGCCAAACATTTTTTATTTTAGAACTTTTGTTGTAAATGTTTTATTCATAATAATGGAAAGGATAATCTGGGAAAATTTGATGCTAAAAGTGATGAGGGAATCTTTTTAGGTTATTTACTTCATAGTAAGTCTTATAGAGTTCTAAACAACAAAACAAACTGTGTTGAAGAAAGTATGCATGTAGTTTTTAATGAATCCTGTGTTAAGACTAACCTGCAGGAAGGAAGTGACTCTGAGAAATAGGTTACACAACTTGGTTCATCGACTGGAGCTACCAAACATGGAGGCACCTCAACAAGAGGAACTAATTCTGGATGCACAGTGACAGGGGAAAATGAGCCACCAACTACCCCAGCTCAGAAAATCTGTAATGATTCTAATAACTCACTAGGTTTGGTTCCAAAAGGTTACAAGTGTCAAGGATCACATCCTATTAAGAATGTTCTCACTAATCTCACTTCTGGGATCACCACAAGGTTTAAATTGAGAAGCATGTGTGCTTTCAAGGTATTCTTGTCAGAAATTGAGCCAAAGAAGGTAACTGAAGCACTGCTTGGTGCTGATTATATTATATCCATGCAAGAAGAGTTAAATCAGTTTGAGAAAAGCAAAGTATGACACTTAGTTCCACTCCCAAAAGACAGAACAGTAATTGGAACTAAGTGGGTGTATAGAAAAAAAGTTGATGAGCATGGAATAGTTACAAGAAACAAGGCAAGATTAGTGGTCCAAGGGTACAATCAAGAAGAAGACATAGATTTTGATAAGACTTTTGCTCCTGTAGCTAGAATTAAAGCAATTAGATTACTTATTACTTTTGATACGTATAAGGAATCCATTCTCTATCAAATGGATATTAAGAGCGCATTCTTGAATGACATTCTCAAAGAGGAAGTGTATGTCAAAAAACCACCAGGATTTGAAAGCCAGGAGTTTCCTAGTCATGTTTATAAATTGGAAAAGGCCTTGTATAGACTGAAACAAGCTCCAAGAGCTTGGTATGAAAGATTGTCAAAATTTTTTCTGGAGCATGGTCACACTAGAGGTAAAATTGACAACATTCTTTTCTTAAAAACTAATGAAAAAGATCTGTTGGTTGTGCAGGTGTATATTGATGACATTATTTTTGGCTCCACAAACATGAACATGACTCATGAGTTTGCTAAACTCGTGAGTTGTGAATTTGAGATGAGTATGATGGGGGAGCTAAACTTCTTATTAGGTTTGCAAATTAAACAAACAACATCTGGAATCATGATCCATCAACAGAAGTATGTCAAGGAACTTCTCAAAAGATTTTCCATGGAAGAGGTAAAAGAGATCAGCACTCCAATAGCCACTGCCACAATAATTGATTTGGAAGAAACAGGTCCTGATGTGGAGCAAAAGCTGTACAGAGGAATGATAGGTTCATTACTGTATCTTACAGCAAGCAGGCCTGATATTGTGTACAGTGTGGGTCTATATGCAAGGTTTCAAGCTAATCCCAAAGAATCATATTTAAAATCTGTGAAGAGAATCTTCAGATATCTCAAAGGAACCAGTGATCTCAACTTATGGTATCAAAAAGGTAGTAACTTTAACTTGGTAGGATACTCTGATGCTGACTATGTAGGATACTTGGTGGACAGGAAGAGCATCACAGGCATGACACACTTTCTTGGATCGTGTATAATTACCTGGTCTACTAAGAAACAAAACTCAGTAGCCTTGTCTACTGCTGAGGTTGAATATGTTGCTGCAGGATCTTGTCGTGCTCAGTTGTTATGGATTAAACAACAACTCATGGACTTTGGGGTAGATTTTGAATGTGCTCCTATTTTCTGCGACAACATGTGCCATTAATATTGCTAAGAATCCTGTTCAACATAAAAGAATTAAACATATTGATATTAGACACACTTTCTTAAAGATAATGTTGAAAAAGGTCTTATATCAATCGTGTTTTATTCTACTGAAAAACAAATTACTGACATATTCACTAAGACATTAAGTAGAGAACATTTTAAAAAGAATAGGTTAGCCTTGGGGATGATTAAATTTGCCTAAATCTCCCTCAATGATTGATTAGAATAAGGTGCTCTTAAGTGATTGTTGATTAATTCACTCTTAAGTGATTGTTGATTAATTCAGTCTTACACATTTAGTTATGTATCCTAATTCTAAGATTTTAGAGTAAATTGACTCATTCATGTGTTGATTTTGCAGAGAGGCTGGAACACAAAAACAATTTTGTCCATTTTATCCTCAAAATTAAGGTATGATTACTTTTTACCTATAGTGTCATAAAGAGAAACAAGTTTCCTATATAGTCCTTTGCTGCCCTCTAAACTGCCAAAAATCCAAAAGTCTTTCTCCTTTAAAAAGCTGCCACCCCTTTCCCATCATAACTGAACCTCTCCATAATTACGTTTCTTCACCAAATACACTCCATCCATGATTCAGCTTCCTTCTCTTCACCATAAATATGTTTCTTTCTCTCCTCATTACTCACCATTTAACAACCAAGTTCAATTTACTATTTTTCTCTCTCTCACCATGGCATCTTTATCATCAAACCCATTCTCAGACTCTACCACCACTTCCTTAACAATTATTGTTCTTCATCCTAATATTAACTTACCACCTCTCATTCCTTCCCTAACTTCGATCAAATTATCTAATTTTGAAACTTTCAAAAATTTCAAAAACCCCTTTGCTCAATTTTCTTTACACCCTTTGTCCTTTTCTAAACCTTCACTGCCATCTACGCCCCCTTCAAATTGTTGACCATGATGATGAACCTATTTCTAATTTTCTCCCAAGAAGGTCAAGATCTAAATTAAAAATAAAGCCCCCATACCCTGTTATTCCCACTTTTCCCACCATTGTTGTTGAAGACCAAGATCTGCGTAAACCTACCCTTATTATTCCTACTCCCAGAACTCCTCAGAAGACGATCATAGGAAAAGCTCCAAAACCCCCCTCTTCTCGTAAACCCTCATCTCAACCTAAAACCACCCCTACCTCAAAACCTTCTCCATCTTCTAAAGACACTCCTAAGAAATTATCTTCTTGTCTGAAAAAATAGGTCAACAAACCTGTTCCTTCTGATTCTTCTGAGTCTGACAGACTTCTTGATACTGCTGCTGAGTTGGATCCTAATTTTAAAGTTCATGAACCATCTACCAATCAGGAAACTCCTGAATAATACTATCTCCTTTTTCAAAAGTGTAAGCTAGCTAGAGGACATATTATTAGTGGTTTTGGAGGTGTTGATATGAATACTTTGTTGGAAAAATTAGAGGTCCAAGGGTGTTCACACCTATTTCTTCAGGGTGACTTACAGAGGAGGTTTGCTAAGCCTAAGGTGCATGAGTTCTATACAAACGGGGTAGCTATTGGTGAGATGTTCTCTACAACTGTTCGAGGGGCACAATGAATCTTTATGTTACAGATATTGCTTGAATCTGCACATTCCTTCAAGAGGTGGGGTCATTATGTCAAGGAAACTTGGCCACCTCTTGACAATCTTGCTTCTGCTCTTGCCATATCTCGAAAGTTTTCTGGCAACCCTCACCTGGTCAATCATTGACGGGTTCTTAAGAGAGAGATGTCTCCCTTCTATCAATTTTATTTTGATATTGTTCACAAAATGCTAATCCTTAGGAAGGAAAGAAGGTCTGTAGCCAAATTTCTTGACCTTACTCTTATGGAGTTGCTGGACACTGAGGTGAAAATTGATCTGCCTAGGCTTATCCTGAAGCATATGCAAAGGGTTCTCCTTAAGGAAGTGAATGGACATGCTTTTCCTTACGAATTCTGGCTCACCCCTATATTTGAGGAGTTTGGAATGTCTGTCCAAGTGTGGTCTTTACAGACCACTAAAGATATTATAGGAAGTGTGAACCATATACAGCTACCTGTTTCTATGAGGAGTGCAAACAACCCTTTGCAACGCCTAAGGAATGCGCTTGCAGCTAAAGATGCTGAGTTGAAGGCTGCTCAGGTTGCACTGGATATTTTTCGGGCTGGCCATGATGATGAGAAGAAGGCTCTCCTTGCTCAAATTACCTCACTTACAACTTTCTTGGAGCATGAACAAGCTGAGAATGCTGAGACTGTTCGAAAGTTGACCTCTCTTATCCCTTCCCCCTCTTCAACTTAGTTCCCCTCTTAGTGCTTTAAGACTGTCTCCTTTGTTTCCTTTACTAGGTCTCTGTTATCTCTTTTTGCTGTTCTTGGGTAATTTTAATTGTATCCTGCCTTTAAATGAAATGGACTCACTTGCTTAATTGTGTTCTGCTCCTGTTTTTTCATAATGCATCTATGTTCTTTTACTCTGGGTTTTGATTGTTTTAGTGATAGCCTTAGTAGTCATGGATTATTAAATATTTTTCACTTTTTGGGCCCAGCTTTTCGATAATGTCAAAAGGGGAAAGAATAGATTATGCAATACTTATAACTCAATTGACTAACCTGTTTCATTCTGTTTTCTTTTCTTAAAATTCCTGTATTGAGTATGTCAGACTTTATGATGGATGTTGTGCTGATTAATTTGTCATCATCAAAAAGGGGGAATTTGTTAGGGAATATAAAGTTTTGATGATAGACATATGGATGAAACATGTTGTGCAAGCTGGTCCACACAAGTAAAGAAAGAGAAGTTACTGGTTCTCACATGTATTGCATATTGAAGTTGATGCAAGGCTGACAAGGTGTTAAGACAAAAGTGGATAAACAAGGAAACTCATATATGTTGCCAATGCTTATCACATATAGCAAAAATATTGAGGAGAATATAAGTGCAACACTTATAGTTTGAGTTGATCAATGAGTCCTGCAAAACTAGGAGATAAAGTGGAAGAATTCTATTCATCCAAGAAGAGAGACGGAAGTAAGAGTGAAATTACCTGAGAGTCCTATTGAAGAAAGAAATGCACATCATTTAAAGGACTCTATCAGGAGTTGACTTAAATACAAGAAACAACGTTCAAGAGTGCACTCATGCACTGACAAGAAAATCAACAATTAGCAAATCAGTTCACTTACTTGAAGAAGAACCTGGTCCTTTACTTAGCAAGTCGTAGACTTTATGTAATAAGTTGGTTCTTTGAGTTGCAATGAGTCTTTTGTTCTAAGTCACAGTGAAGTATAAACTGAGTTAGGAGTAGTGTCTTCAAGTTAGGGAACTCAAAGACTTGGGAACACTTATCTTGAAAAGATTTGTGTTATTGTAGAAATAGGTGTTAGAAGTTTTAATTCCTAGTTTACAAGAAGTCTTGTAATTTGTTGATTGTTGAGGCTCAAGAGTAATAGTGGAGTTGGGGTTAAATCCTGTAGAGGTACAGGTCGTGGTTTTTTTTCACCTTTCTTGAGCCGGGTGTTTTTCACGTTAAAATACTGTGTTCATTTTTTACTTCAGTGAACCTCGTTAGCTTACTTGTTCCACAGATAGGCAACTAGTAGAGTATAATATTAAAATCAGTAGGATACACACTCTAACAAGTTATTCCGGAATTATAATGTTGTTTTTATCCTACCTTAAGGGTGAGATAACTGATTCCGGGATAGCTAATCCCGACTTGTTTCCAACCAACGACCCCTTAATGGTTGACTGTTCCGGAAGAGGCTGATATCCAGCAATAAAGGTGGTCCAAAATGGACTTTCATATTGAAGAGTTGACTGTTACTCAACAAGTGCAACTTAGCTCGTCACATAACGACGCAGTAAATATGGCCCTAACTATTAATAGAGGGTAAATCGAGAACATTTTATATATTAGGGACAAATTTGAATTTTCTTCTTCTTTTCAGTTATCATATTAATGGTAATTTATTTTTCTAATAAAATTCTGGTCGTTGTGTTCAATCAATTTCAGTTCAAGGGTTTGGCTTTATTAGAAAATTCCTATAGATTAATGTGTGATTGGCATCTTTTCCACCGAGTGCATACAGAACCACATCTTTTCTTGTACCAATAAAAACATTGCATTAAAGTAAGTTCTTAACCTCCATAACATGATCATTTTTTGATAAGCCAACAACCAAATTTGACAAGGGCAAATGGTCCCCGAACCAGACATACAATGAATGGGTGGTCAAAAATGTTTTCGTTTGAAAAATTATACTGTACATATAAAATAAAAATATTATTTATATATCAAATTTGAACATCATTAGTATATTCTTGATTTTGTCGATGATTTGACAAAGGGAATTAACCCTAAACTAGCCCGGGGCATTAACTATGGTTAGACGATAGTGTTTCTGAAGTTAGAAAAAGTAGAGGAAACAAATAAATTTGTCTCAAATTTTGTTAGTAATTACACTAGATGGACAACTTGTCTTCTTATATGATTTTGAGCCATTTTAACATTTTAAATTAGTTTTGGTATTGAGCTAGACGTAATATCTATTTCCTTATAATGATGTCATAGCACAAAATAATCACACCTTAGTGCGAAAATAATATTTAGACAAAAATACCCTACTTAAATCACAAATCGTTCCTTGGGTTTCGACATTCTTACGAGTTCATATACCATTTAATGAAGTTGTATATTTTAGATGAAGTATTTTTATCCAAAACTTTTCGTGTCAAAATGTTACTAATAGCTAATGAAATAATGGCTAATATTTGATAGCAAGTGTTAAAAATGGTTATTGACCTACTTATTCCCACAAAATTTTCAAGGCCTACCAAAAAGCTACCTATATTTTCGATCTATTTCACTTTAAATAACATGGCTTAAGTCTGTGAAAGTGAAGAAGAAAAAGAAAACAAGAAATGCCAGAATATTGTGTAACAGGTGGTACAGGTTTCATTGCAGCTTACCTTATTAAGGCCCTGCTTCTAAAGGGTCACATTGTAAGAACAACTGTTCGTGATCCAAGTATGCAAAAAAATCTTATCTTCACTCAATCCATATCCATATTAGAAGAATACTAGACTTTTGAATTTTATGTGGTGATCTTATTATTAAAGACGTGTATATTTCTTTAATCTCATGGTTTTAACCATGTCATGTAGGAAAAAATATAGAAAGATATGCACCATCTTTGTGACATACCAAAAAGGAAAGTAAGACACTTAAATTGGGACGGAGGGAGTAATTGAAAACATTATTATGTTTGTTGTTGTAACAGATAATGCAGACAAAGTGGGGTTCTTGTGGGAGCTAGAGGGTGCTAAAGAGAGGCTCAAGATTATGAAAGCTGATCTTCTAGTGGAAGGTAGCTTTGATGATGCCATTCAGGGAGTTGATGGAGTCTTTCATACTGCTTCACCTGTTTTGGTCCCTTACGATGACAATATTCAGGCTAGTTTTACCTTCAGTCTACTTCTTCATTTTTGTTTAAATTATCACGCGTCAGTTGAGGACATTAAACAAGTTGTTGTCTCTTATATGATCTTCAACAATTCTCAACTCATGAGCTAGTTTTTTTTGTTATTACATTATTAGAGTCTGAACGTTAGTAATGTTGGGCCTTGACAGGGCGTGCGAGGATGTTAGATTGTCCCACATCAGTTGAGGAAATGACTTGTTACCTTCTATATCGTACGACAGTTGTCAGCTCATAAACTAGTTTTTGGATTGGTTAGGCTTAATATCCAATTTTTTTGGACATAGTATTAGAGCTAGGCCTATTCCCTCCGTTTATGGGAGTTGTTACATTGTCTTACATTGAGTGAGGGAGCGCACTATTGTTTCTTTATTTGTGTTGGACAATTTTCACCTCATGAGCTCAAGTTAACCTGCTGGACTTGCCATGTACTTGCAGAAAACACTGATTGATCCATGTGTAAATGGTACCTTGAATGTACTCAACTCTTGCAAAAAAGCACCCACCTTGAAGAAGCTTGTGTTGACCTCTTCTTGCTCTTCAATTAGATACAGAGATGATGCTCAACAGATATCCCCTCTCAATGAATCCCACTGGAGCGACCTTCAATATTGCCAAAAATACAACGTATGGACATCAATTTCTTGATATATAGTACAGTCAAGCCTCTTTATAACAACATCGTTTGTCTGAATATCTTTTAGTTGCTATGGCGAAATGTTGTTATAGATAAAATCCAACACAACACAACATGAAAATCCATTCCAAACAAAGTGGTTGACCGTTATATTGTAGTAACTTTCTTTTTTTTTTTGGGGTCAAGTGCAGTTATGGTATGCTTATGCTAAGACTAAAGCAGAAAAAGAAGCTTGGAGAGTAGCTGAGGAATGTGGTATTGATTTGGTGGTGGTAAATCCATCCTTCGTTGTGGGACCTTTGCTTGCTCCTCAGCCCACCAGTACACTGGCAATCATATTGAGCATGCTTAAAGGTTGTACTTTTAGGTTTTGGCTGATACTAGCACTAGCTGCTTCATGCAGGGTTCGATAAGGGCTGCATTCCAACCACCAACACCTTGGTTGCGGTGTACGGTTCGTAAATGCGTGATGCTTCTTGTAGCAGACTGTCAAATATTATACAAAATAAAAATAAAAACAAAGTATTAAAAGATCATTATGTTTTCTATTGACATATAAATCTCCAACATGACCAAAAGACTCCCAAAGAACATAGGATTTAAAGTAAACGTACTAACACGACAAAAACGTATTTTTATCTAAATTGATATTGTCTATATAGATCTTTTTTCTTTTATTATGTCTTATTTTTCATTAGGTCTGCATGAATTTCAAGAGATTGTTGGTTTTTTGGGGCAACATGTAGGTCATTTGATCGGAAAAGAGTTATCCCGGGATAATTAATCTCGAGATTAGTTATTCAACCATGTATATGGGAGAACTTATCCCATCACTATAGTGTAAAATATGGTGGGATAAATAGTCCCGATACTAATTAATACCTCACACCAAATATGAGATTAAAAAATCTTTCATTTTATTTCGAGATTATTTATTCCTTATACCACACACCAGACTAGCCACCTCTTAGGAAAGACATAACATTTTTCTTGTTTTTGTCTTTTCCATTTTTCCTTGTTGACTAGGTATGCTTGGAGAATATCCCAACAGAAGGTTGGGGTTTGTTCATATTGACGATGTTGTGGCAGCTCATATTTTAGTCATGGAAGAACAAAAAGCTTCAGGTAGATACATATGTTCAAATTCAGTGAAACACATGTCAGAGATCATTGACTTGTTAAGGACTAAATATCCATCTTATCCACTTGAGAACAAGTAAATCAATCTCTCTATTATTTCCCTTTTTTAGCGTAAAGATTTTTTTACATTATTAGTGAATCTTAACTTGTGTTATCATTTTTACCTGATATCAACTAACATTGATAATTTGATTGTGTAAATATTTTTTACACGTTAACTGTTAGTGGGGAAAGTTAAACTTTATCTTCTTTTTTTTCTTCTTTAGATGTGGCAGCCAAGAAGGGGAAGACATGGCACATAGCATGGACACCAGCAAGATAACTCAATTGGGGCTACCTCCTCTAAAGGGTGTCACTCAAATCTTTGATGATTGCATTCAGAGTTTCCAAGAAAAAGGATTCCTATGAGATATATCTAAGATGTCACCTCCAATATATGACCCACAAGTTCTTGTGCTTGGGCAAAAGGGTCGATGCAAACATTTACGCTTTCCATTACAACAAATAGTACTCAATAATATTCCTTTCTTTTGTATCGAAAAGATAAACTTGAGATAAGTTTATTTAAGTTGGTGAAGTTTAGAAATTTAATGTCAAGACTTTAATAAAATGGCTTACAATAAGATTGAGACTTTGTGATGGTGCTCGTAAGTTGACATCTGTTGCTGCCAATTGGGCATTTACCCTACATATGAAATAAGTTGATGTGTATGCGCATGATCGACAATAATAGGGTGGGAATGGGATAATGATAATATTGGTAATGTCGTTGTAAGCGGCAAATGTAGCATATACTCCACGAATTTAATTGAAGTCAGTACTTTTCACGACTAAAAAAAAAATGAAAAACCGGTCACAAAAAATCGATCACATGTTGTGGTCGCAAAAAATCGACCACACGTGGTCGGTTTTTCGTAATATTTTATTAATTTTTTTTTTAAAAAAAGCGACCACAAGTGGTCGCTTTTTTATTTTAAAAAAACAAAATAATTATTTCAATAATTTTTATATTAATTATTATTTATTTTAAAAATAAAAATAAAAATAAAAATAGCAAAATTGACCACAAGTGGTCGGTTTTTAATATTTTTTTAAAATATATTTTAAAAAATTGACCACTTGTGGTCTGTTTTTGAACTAAAAAAATTAAATAATTTTTAGTAACCAATAATTATATATAATTAATCAAATATATATATTATTTTCATTAAAAATAATTATATATATATAATGTAATTTATATATAATTTTTTAAAATTACACTGATCACACGTAGTCGATAACCAGTATAATAATAACAAAAATCAATCATTCTTAAATTTTGTGAAAAAAATTACATTAAAAAATATATCAAATAAAATAAACAAATTACGTTAAACATAATGTTTATCTTTTACTTATGTTTCAATATATGAAATAAATATTTTTCTTGTATATACGTTAAATGACGTTAAATATGCATAATTTTTGTATAATGAATATGTGTATATATAACCAATAATTCATCAGAATATAATGAATGTGTTCTATTATAAGGTAATACACTTGTGGATGTGATATACGTATTCAAGAGTTCATTTATATATATATATATATATATATATATATATATATATATATCAT
>NC_061111.1:157983076-158061364 GCF_002878395.1 Capsicum annuum | reverse complement strand
TATATATATATATATCATGTAGTGATCGATTGATGAACGATTTTAGTCAAAACCTAGTATATTAAGCTAATCAAATATAATTAATTGATCACTCATCTGAGTATGTATATGAAAGACGTCGCATTATATTATTGGATAATATACTTGTGTACGTATATATATATATATATATCATGTATATATATATATATATATATCATGTAGTGATCAATTGATGAACGATTTAGTCAAAACCTATCATATTAAGCTAATCAAATATAATTAATCGATCACTCATCTGAGTATGTATATGAAACACGTCGGATTATATTATTGGATAATATACTTGTGTACATATGTGATATATATAGTACGTATTTAGGACTTGATATAGTCAATAGTGTGTATATGTGTGTGTGTATATATATATATATATATATATATATATATATATATATATATATATATATTTATATATGTAGTATATACATATTAATGATATAGTGAAGGTATATTAATGATATAAGATAAAACTAACCGATAATTCATCTGATCAGTATATGTGAAATATGTTATATATTATTATGGGGTATATATAGTATATTAAAATCGTGTATGTGATGTTTATAGTACTTATTTGAAAGTTGATAGACAATTGAATATATGTATATCTCGTGTAGTGACGTATGTAGTAATCGAAAGCTCGATAACTGAATCTATATATCAAAATATTTTGAATAATACATTGATATCATACTATTGAGGAAATAGATATACTATTTAGTATGAATATGTAGATACGTATATATTGTTGAGGTTGTAATAACGTAAGGCAAGTAATCAATAATTTATTTGATTAACATATTGTATTACGAGGTATATATATATATATATATATATATCAATGAATTTTTTGCAATTTACGATAAATTTTTGGTTAGTTAGCATTTAACTACGAATATGTATATAATATCATAATTAAAAGCTAATTAACCAAAAATTTATCGTAAATTACAAAATTCATTGATATTATTATACGATTGAGGAAATATACTACTCGTGTTATTGTTATAAATATTATAGAATTTATTAAAAAATTAATTTGTTTAAAATTAATTTTAATTTATTAATTTATAGATTTCTTAATTGTACTAATTAAAATAATTTTTTTAGTTATTTTGTTAAGAACCAACCACATGTGGTCTGTTTTCAACAAAATAGTAAAAAAAATATTTTAATTATATAACTCCTATCTGATTCCACCCCCACATGACCCGACCCGACCCGACCTAAACTAGCCTAATTAGTTGACTGCCCTAAACATACACACACAAAAAAAATCACGCACACACACAAAAATTACCCTAAACACACCCAAAATCTTCCTTCCAATCGCAAGCTCAGGCAAGCTCAACTCCGGCGATTGCTCCGGCAAGCTCACCCTAAATACATGGTGTATTTTGCAAAAGTTGTGCTTTTTGAGGTTGATTTATAGGTGTACTAGTTTGTATAATTGTGAAATTTATAATGATGAAGATTAGGTTAGATTGAACTAGTTTTTTTAAGCTCGTTTGTAGCTCGAATTTTGTTTAGTTATTTACAAAATTTTTGAGTTATACAGATAGTTGTTTGAACTAGTTTTGCTTGTTTAGCTTCTTGTTTTAGATATGACTTTTGCTTGATTGAAGTTGTTGATTGTATAAATCCTCAAAGTTGGAATCTTTAATTGAAGTTTTGTAAGATTCTTGAATGGATTTTATGGTTTAGCTTGTTGTTTTTGATGATGTTTTACCTTGTTGTCTTTAAAGTGAATGGATTTACTTTTATGGTTTAGCACTTTAGCCTGTTGTTTTTGATATGAGTTTTGCTAAATCACTCAAAGTTGGAATATTTTGTCTTATTTTTTTAGGTTCTTGATTAGGTGACTGGTTATCTCTTTCACTTTAATTTAGGTCAAGCAAAGGTTAGTTAATTTCTCTCGATTCACTATTGTTGTTATCTTCTTGTTATTGTTCATATTGAAGTATAGTGAAGTCGTGTGTGGCCTTGTTCGATTCACTAGCATTGTTGTTATCTTCTTCTTATTGTTCATATTGAAGTCTAGTGAAGCCGTTGTGGCCTTGTTGGATCCACTAGTATTGTTGTTGACATCTTGTAGGTCTTGTTGTTGCTTGTTTCTTGAATGTGATTTTATTTTGATACTTAGTCACTTGAAAATAGTTAAGTGTAGGAATTTTAAATGAATTTTTTTTGTTTTGAACGTGGTTTGGTAGGTGACTTAGTTGATTGAAAATGGTTAAGTGTGGCGACTTTAAAGGGGATTTTTTTATTTTGAATGTGGTTTGGTAGGTGACTTAGTTGGTTCAAAACGGTTAAGTGTAGAAACTTTAAAGTGGATTTTTTTTATTTTGAACGTGGTTTGGTAGGTGACTTACTTGTTTGAAAATGGTTAAGTCTAAGGACTTTAAAGGGGATTTTGTGTTTTGAATGTGGTTTTATTTTGATACTTAGTTGGTTAAAATGGTTAAGTGTAGGGACTTTAAAGGAGATTTATTTATTTTGAATGTGGTTTGGTAGGTACTTAGTTGGTTCAAAATGGTTAAGTGTAGGGACTTTAAAGGGGATTTTTTTGTTTTGAATGCGGTTTGGTAAGTGACTTAGTTAGTTCAAAATGGTTAAGTGTAGGGACTTTAAAAGAGATTTTTTTGTTTTAAATGTGGTTTGTTTGGTGACTTAGTAACTTGAATATGGTTAAGTGTAGGAACTTTAAAGGAGATTTTTTTGTTTTGAATGTGGTTTGGTTGGTGACTTAGTTTCTTGAAAATGGTTAAGTATAGGGACTTTAAAGGGGATTTTTTTTGTTTTGAATGAGGTTTGGTAGGTGACTTCGTTGGTTCAAAACGGTCAAGTGTAAGGACTTTAAAGGGGATTTTTTTTGTTTTGAATGTGGTTTGTTTGGTGACTTAGTCACTTGAAAATAGTTAAGTCTAGGGACTTTGAAGGGGATTTTGTGTTTTAAAGGTGGTTTTGTTTTGATACTTAGTTGGTTGAAAATGATTGAGTGTAGGAATTTTAAAGGGGATTTTTTTATTTTGAATATGGTTTGGTAGGTGACTTAGTTCGTTCAAAACGGTTATGTGTAGGGACTTTAAAGGAAATTTTTTTGTTTTGAATGTGGTTTGGTAGGTGACTTAGTTGCTTGAATATGGTTAAGTGTAGGAACTTTAAAAGGAATTCTTTTGTTTTGAATGTAGTTATGGTAGGTGACTTAGTTGCTTGAAAATGGTTAAGTATAGGGACTTTAAACTTTAAAGGGAATTTTTTTGTTTTGAATGTGGTTTGGTAGGTGACTTAGTTGGTTGAAAATGGTTAAGTATAGGAACTTCAAAGTGAATTTTTTATTTTGAATGTGGTTTGGTAGGTGACTTAGTTGGCTGAAAATGGTTAAGTGTAGGAACTTTAAAGGAGACTTTTTTGTTCTGAATGTGATTCGGTAGGTGACTTAGTTGGTTCAAAACGATTAAGTGTAGGGACTTTAAAGGAAATTTTTTTATTTTGAATGTGGTTTGGTAGGTGACTTAGTTGCTTGGATATGGTTAAGTGTAGGAACTTTAAAAAGGATTTTTTTGTTTTGAATGTGGTTATGGTAGGTGACTTAGTTGCTTGAAAATAGTTAAGTGTTGGGACTTTAAAGGGATTTTTTTTGTTTTGAATGTGGTTTGGTAGATGACTTAGTTGGTTGAAAATGGTTAAGTGGAGGAACTTTAAAGTGGATTTTTTGTTTTAAATGTGGTTTGGTAGGTGACTTAGTTGGTTGAAAATGGTTAAGTGTAGGGACTTTAGAGAGAATTTTTTTGTTTTGAATGTGGTTTGTTAGGTGACTTAGTTGGTTCAAAACGGTTAAGTGTAGGGACTTTAAAGGGATTTTTTTTGTTTTGAATGTGGTTTGGTAGGTGACTTAGTTGCTTGAATATGATTAAGTGTAGGAACTTTAAAAGAGATTTTTTTTTTGTTTTGAATGTGGTTATGGTTAAGTGTAGGGACTTTAAAGGTGATTTTTTGTTTTGACTTAGTTGCTTGAAAATGGTTTAGTGTAGGGACTTTAAAGGGGATTTTTTTTATTTTGAATGTGGTTTATTTGGTGACTTAGTCACTTGAATATGATTAAGTCTAGGAACTTTAAAGGGAATTTTTTTGTTTTGAATGTGGTTTAGTTGGTGACTTAGTCACTTGAAAACTTTTAAGTGTAAGGACTTTAAAGGGGATTTTTTTTGTTTTGAATGTGGTTTGGTAGGTGACTTAGTTGCTTGAAAATGGTTAAGTGTAGGAACTTTAAAGGGGATTTTTTATTTTGAATATGGTTTGGTTGGTGACTTAGTCACTTGAAAATAGTTAAGTGTGAAGACTTTACAGGTGTTTTTTTTTTAATGTGGTTATGGTTGGTGATAATTATTTTTTTGTGACTTGATCTAATTAGTTGAATCTGATTGATTGCGTAGATAGAACCTGATTATAGCTGGATAGATCACTGAAACAATGATAATAGAATGGGTATTAGGGAGGAATTTGTTGAAGGTGTCAAAAGATTTGTTGAACATGCTAAGGCACTTGATGTTTGGACACGTTTTTAGGCTATTCGTTGTCCTTGTGTTAGATATGGTGGTATAAATTTTGTAAGTGAAGAAGATATAAAGGAACGTCTTTATAGAAAGGGGTTTCACGAGGACTTTTTAAGATTGAGTGGTATTCATGGTGATGTTGCGCAAAATAACTTTGTTGTTAGAGAAAGTAGTAGGTCTACAGGGCATAATGAATATCTAGATACTAGGATGATAGAAATGGTGTACGATGCTTTTGGGATGCAACACGGGGGCGACTTTAGAGAAAATGTCTAAGATGTTCCTAATAGCAAAGCGGGCAATTTCTACAAAGAATTGCATACTACTAGACATCCTTTCTTTGGGTGTTTGCACTCTCGTTTGTCTGTTGTTGTTAGATTATTAAGTATTAAATCTGACTGAAACATTGCTGAAGGAGGAATGGAATCAATGATAGACCTTATTAAAGAGTTAGTTGACTCCGACTTGGAGGTTCCTAATTCTTTCTATAAAGCAAAAAGATTAGTATCAAAGTTAGGTCTCTCCTCGATTAGAATTGATTGTTGTGAAAATGGCTGCATGTTATACTTTAAGGAAGATGCTAACCTAGAGTCCTGTAAGTTTTGTAAGCACCCTCGATATAAGCGTGGTTTTATTAGAAATCAAATTGCTATTAAGGCGATGCATTATTTACCTTTAATATCAAGGTTGCAGAGGTTTTATGCTTCAAACAACTCAACTCCTCATATGAGATGGCAAAATAAAAATAGAAAGCCCATTGGTGTTATGTGTCATCCATCTGATGGAGAAGCTTGGAAGCATTTTGATGCAACTTATCCAGATTTGGCAGCTGAGCCACGAAATATTTATTTGAAATTATGTACGGATGACTTCTCTCTTTTTTCAGTTGGTGCTGCGCCATATTCATATTGGCTTGTATTTATCACCCCTTCTTATCTTCCTCCTGAAATACTGATGACTATTCCCTATATATTTTTGAATTGTGTTGTTCCTAGCCCGCGTAATCCAAAAAGCGGAATAGATGTCTACTTGCAACCTTTGATCGATGAACTTCAAATTTTATGGCATGAGGGGGTTGAAACTTGAGACATCTCACTTAAACAGAATTTCAATCTGCGTGCATATCTAATGTGGATTGTTAATGATTTTTCTGCTTATGAAATGCTGTCTGGGTGGATAACAGCTGGAAAACTGGCTTGTCCATACTGCATGAAAAAAACAAAATCTTTCACATTGAAATATGGTAGAAAAATTCATGGTTTGATTGTCATCGTTGTTTCTTGCCACCTAATCATGAATTTAAGAGACTCAAGAATGCATTTAGAAGGAATAGAAGGGAACATGATGGTCCACCTCCTAGGCTGTCTGATCATGACGTCTGGGAAATAGTTCAGGATTTGCCTAAAGTCACTGAGGAACGATTGTACAGGTTTGATGGATATGATATTTTGCATAACTGGACTAAGCAAAGTATATTCTGGGAGTTAGAATATTGTCCAGATAATTTACTTAGAAATAATGTTGATGTCATGCATATTGAGAAGAACTATTTTGACAACTTGTTCAACACAGTTATGGATGTCACCGGCAAAACAAAGGATAATTCTAAGGCCAGACTTGACTTACCAGAATATTGCAACCGTAGAGAATTACACTTACAGTAGGGGCCCAACGACAATGTTCTTAAGCCCAAGGCTAGTTTTACATTTAAGTTGGACCAAAAGCGTCAAATATGTGAGTGGGTTCAAAGTTTGAAGATGCCCGATGGATATGCCCCAAATTTGAGAAAGAGGATTGATATGGCACAAGGAATCTTACATGGAATGAAAATCCATGATTGTCATATTTTCATGGAACAATTACTTCCAATTGCTTTTATTAGTTTACCTGAAAACATATGAAAATCAATAGCAGAGATCAGTTTGTTCTTCAAAGACTTATGTGCCACCACATTAAAAGAAGAAAATCTGGCGCGAATGGAAAGTAATATTGTTATCACCAACAAACTGGAGAAGTTTTTCCTGCCAGCGTTCTTCGATGTGATGGGACATCTTCCCATTCACCTTGTGCACGAAGCTCGGCTAGGCGGTCCAGTTCAAACTAGGTGGATGTATCCATTGGAGCGTTAAGCATTTGCAACATATTTAAATTCATACATATCTTTTTTAAATATAGTAAACATCTAACCTTAAGATTGTACTGGGCAATTGGAAAATTGAAAAGGGGTCCCAAAAACAAACATAAGGTGGAAGTCTCTACAGTTGAGGCATATCTTTCAAGAGAAACTTCTCAATTTTGTTCATACTACTTTCGTGATAAAGTTGCTTATTAAAGAAACTGATCGAATCGTCATCAGGACGATGTGAATGAGCTTCATTTGCAACCGATATTAATTTTCAATCAATCTGGTTGTAAACATAAAAAGACCATACCTCATCGGTTTACTCCCACAGAGTGTAAATCAGCAACTTTATATGTCTTGCTGAATTGCCTAAAAATTGAGTCTTTTCTGAAGTAAGAAGATTAAAATTTTAACATATCTTATTTGTTTACTCATTCCCTTAAAGAAACTAATTGTGTTTCGCATGTTGGATGTTCAGTTCATTTAAGACTCAATTCCACAAAAATCAAGTGTATGTATCCTTTGTAACATGGTTTAAAAGTGAGGTTCGTAAGTGTATTAGTATTTCTACAATGTTTAAACATTTATACATTCCTCAATTAAAATATATATATAAGTATAATATTTTTAGGTACATCATTCACCAAATGTAGCCGCATACGATCAGCTCTTGAGAGATATTTCTTTGGGTCCAGTTGAAGCACTGTCCCAATACAAAGTAAATGAGTTTAAATTTTCCACTGAACAACACTCCAGAACAAGGAAAACAAACAATAGTGGTGTTTGAGTTAAGGGTGATGATGATGTTGATTACTTTGGCATCATACACGAGATCTTAGAACTGGAGTATGCTGATTTTCCAATAAAAAAATTATCCTCTTTCGATGTAAGTGGTTTGATCCAAGCACAAGAGTACATAAGGAGCATAACATCATTAAAGTAAAGCACAATCGGTCGTATCCTATTTACGATCCATTTGTTCTAGCACAAAATGCTAAACAAGTGTATTATGCTCCTTATCCATTGCCCAATGACAAGTCTGATTAGTGGCTGTAATCAAAACAGAGCCTATAGGCCAGGTGGAAGTTGAGAATGTGCTGGAGACTGCGTATAAAAATGAAATGCAGATTGATCACCAGTCAGTGGATGTTGAATTAGTGGACGGTTTGAATCACCCGAAAAATATATTTGAAAAAGTTAATATTGCGGAAGAAGAGGCTGAGTGGGTAGGAGATGAGAAAACCTTCGAAGATGGTGAATGGTTTAGTGGAGAGTCTTCAGCAGAGGAGGATTAGTTGTGTAGTTTGTATTTATTATGTATTGATGTCTTTGTTCTTTGTACTATATATTTACCTTTATGTTTCTCGTTTAAGATTGATATGTAATATACTGTTTAAGATTGTTGTTTTCACTTTTTCATGATTTATATAGTAATAACAATATTTTTGTTTATATCTCGTGTTGTTGGAGCGATTTGAAATGTGAATTAGTAACTTGAAATTAGTTACTTAGAATGTTTTCTTATACATTCATTTTGAAGGAACTAACTACTTGATAACTTAGCATAATTTAGATGTCAGGCAGATGTGATAAGGGTAAGGAAAAAGTTGATACTACAAAACCAAAAAAGAAAAGACAACCTCCATCTTATAGACGACCGACTGGTATTCATATATCTGAGGGTCGGTTTGCTGACACAACAACACGACCCTCATATTCTAGGTCGTCCAAGGATTCGATACCTACTCCTACGCATGTGCGGCCACTTCATGTGTCTACACCGACTCATTCTGCTCCTATGATCGTGCCACCACCATAACAGTACTATCGGACGGCCACTGGCTCATCCAGACATCTACCATCATCAATACCCTCCTGCAACAGTCACACATCTTTGCACAGTGATTCTACTAGATCTATTGGGTTGTTGGATCTTCAACTTGGAGGAACTCCATCTGGTGCTTCAGATCCATCCACGCCAGTGCATCCACCATCACTTACTAGGCAGCCAGGAGACAGAGATGATTTTGGGATGATTTATCTTGTTCTATTTGCGAGAGGGTAAGATTTTTAAATATAATAACGTTATTTAATTTTTCATTACTATATTATTATGCTCTATGAAATTACTGTTTGATTTTGTGTTGTAGGTTTAGGCCGGATACTGGAGTTGAAAAAAATGGCGTGAATATGTATTTCTCAGCACTTCAATGGTTACTGGACCAGCTGGAAAAAGGTTTTAGAAATTGACAGGGAAAGAATGTTTAAAGAATTTAAGGTAAAGATTTAACTTATCGACTACTTATTAACACTTTGTTAGAACAAAAGATTGAATATTATATTTTTGTTGTAGAAATTTTACTGGTGGGATGATACAAATAAATTTCTTATAAAGAGGAACTTTTTCATAAGATGTAGAGCCAGATTTAACGGTCTCTTGGATTATGCCTGAACCAAATTGGTAAAACCTAAGTGGATTCCTGTAATACCCCGCATGTTTCTAAGCTAGGAAGTGAATAAGTATTCCTACGTGTGAAATCTCCTATCCTGTGATTCATACTTGAGTACTTGACTTACAATGAATATCCTAGTGATAGGATAGCTTATGATGAATTAAGCATGTTCATATGAGTCACTTAAGGTAATACAAGCTAAGAGTTTTTGAATCTATCAAGTTTTAGTGTTTGATTTTGCAAGTTTCATCTTTGAACGAGTATAACTCAATGTTAATATGGTATTTTGGTTGATTTATACCCATCAAATTTTAGAGAATCGAATTAGCTTTCCAACGATACCAATTTCGCCTTAATCAAATACCCGAGAGAAAAGTTATGCCCATTTTCGAGAGAGAAAGTAAGCATAGGTGATTGGTTAGGCGCCGCCCAACCCAAGCATAGGCGATTACTTGGGCGCCACCTAAGTCAATTCCAGGTGTCAAAAACACTCCGTTTTAAGTTATTTTAAAGGTAATTAAGTCTTTAAATACTCCTTACACGTCCCTAAACTCAACCCTACGAAATATATATCTTCTACACATATTGCAACCCTATTTTCATCTCAAAGCTCATCATCCAAGAGCACTAAAATAGAAAAATAACTAGGGTTGCATAATTAAGCTTGAAGATCCGATTTCAAGGAAATTCCTCCGTCAATCATCAAGAATCTTCCTTCTAAGGTATGCGTGAGTTGATTTATGGATCCCTTTCATCCATAAAGCTCAAAAACCCTCTTTTTCATTATAAAGTATGATTTCTATATTGTTGGGTTTTGATGATCATGTTGTTGATATTGGGTGATTCCTAAGATGAGATCTTTATATGTTTTTATGAATTATGATATCATATGAGTTGGAAACATGTAAATTTGGTTGTTCATGATGTATAATTTGATGATTTCACCTATGCTTAAGATGTGCATGTAAGGTGTTTGATAAAATGCCTAAGAAACTAGAAATCATGCAATATAGCTAAATTGTGACTAAGTGAAGGATTCATAATATGCCCTTACGTTCCAATGACTTCTATGTTGATAATGTGCCTTGTAGATGTTGTTGGAATACTCATGAACTATTCTTATGAGATTATGCTATGTTTACTTGCAAATCCTATTTATGAAAAAGATGTATGATAACCATGCAATCCACATGAACTTCCATGCTATTGGCATGTGTTGCCAATATGATTATGCAATGAACATGATATTAAGATTGTGCAAGTACTTCCATGTGATATGAAATCCTTTCCATGCAATACATTGTTGATAACCATGCTTAGTATGAGATCCCTACTTATGATATTATAAATTATGGACTCTACTCTTATGATCAAGTTAGTCATGTGTGTCAGTTTTCTTCCATCGAGTCCTGGGGGTACTTGTACCCGAAAACTATAGCTGTGTGCCTAGAGCCATGTCATGTTTCACGATATTCGAACTCAAGCTATGATTCGATAGACTTCAGTCAGTCATGTGACTCAGGAAAACCTCATGATCTTAGTCAGTTGTCAGATATCAGTAATATTTTGCCAGTCAACGGAATTCAGTAAGATTAAGTCATGTACAGTCAGTTATTCATGTCCAGTTCCTCCAGATGGGAATAGAGGTTAGCACCGAGTGAACCCAAGGATGGGAACTCATCCGCTAGTTCAGGGTATGATTCTTAGTAGTCATCCTTGTGTTTCAGAACTATGTAGCCAGCGTAGGTTGAGACATCTTAACCCATCAGATTAGGGTTGATGAGGTGGCTTAACCTGTTAGTTTAGGGTTCCCACCATTCTCATTGAGTACCTACCAGATAAGGGTCACTCACAGGCTGTCCTTACCCGTGGCACAATATTGACACCCCTCCAGTCAGGGCAGAGATTGGACCCCAGCTTAGCCATAACGGCATACATGGGGCATGTCGGTTAAACACTACTTCCCACAATTTCAGTATCAGTCTCAGTAAAAGAACTCAGGGCGTTCTTCAGATTTCAGTATATACAGGACTGTCAGATATAGTCTTTCATGTTATCAGTTTCAGTATCAGTCATGACAGTTATCAGTAAACCATGTATTAGCTTACAGCTCATGCTATCACGTATTCACGGTCCCAGTTTTTATATATATGTGTGTTTGCACTCCCACATTTATATTAGTCAGTCAGTGTTGTTCATACATGAAACCCTTTATGTTCAGCCTACCTTCCTCGTATACTCAGTACTCCAGTTGTACTGACGCATTTGCGCTATGGTGCTTTCTTTTCATGTTACACCATAGGTTTCGAGATACGAGCTCTAGGCCAGCAGTAGCGGTAGCATTCCAGTCGCAGAGACACAGTGAGTCCTCATTGATTCGAGGACAATATGATTTGATACATTTATTTATTTCTTCAGTTTAGTTTTATGGAGTTAGTTGGAGACATATTCCTTCAACTCCTTATTCAGACAGTTTAGAAGCTTTAAGATTTATGTTCAGATTGATTTGTTTTGGGTATTTTCATCCACAGGGTTTTATTCAGTTGAACCTTATGGCCTTACAGTTCTATGTATTCCGTATTTTTATATCATGATTTGCAGTATACAGGTACAAATATTAGTCATGGGTTAGCTTGTGGTTCCTCGGGGTTATGAGCACCGTGTAGCATTTCGGTTCAGCGAATCGGGGTGTTACAATTCCTGAAGTCGCATGACAACTGTATCTTCGCCATTGGAGTAGCCAAGAATACCAATTGTTGAGAGAAAAAGAAAAGAAAGCCCAGGCATCATCCAAGGGTGGCTCCTTACATACTGCGGGTGCCAAAGTACTCTTGCTGTGCTGGAAAGAATGGTATGTAACTTTTACAGTTTTAATTGTTTGTTTCTAGTTAAATGTTTTTATTATTTGAACATTGATAATTTTTTCATATGCAGGAAAAATAAAAGAGTAGGAAAAATACCAACTGATCAGCTATTTGAAGAAACTTATCTGAGAAAGAAAAAGAACCCGACTGATGAAGATGTCTGGGTTGAAACAAATTTTGAATTTATGAATCTTTTTCTCAAAGTTAATATTATTCAATTATAACTACGTTAATATTTTTTGACTTTTAGTATTTTTACTTTGAATATATGACGAATATACGCGTCTTTTTGGTGAGTATCGTAGTAGTCAGCCTCCTAAAAGTCAGAGTGACTCAATACCCCAACATGTAGAGGAGGAGTTATGGGAAAAAGTTGTGGGTCCTGCAAATAGAGGCCATTTCTACGGATACCACAAAATTTTTTTTGGCGATAATATTATGTATTCGTCCGGCGCTGCATACTCTAGCTCTTCAGTTGATAGAGAAACCATTAAAAGACTAGAAAATACGGTTTCTAAACTCACTGAAGAGCTTGCTGCACACACAGAGAGGTTTGTTGAACAGAGAGAGAGGCAGAAGAAGACGAAGGAGGCAACAACATCACAAATCAGGATGCTACAGCAACAGTTCAGCTCTTTCATTCAGACTGCGGGAGTTATTCCTCCGTGTCCTGGTGATGCAGTTCGGGCTATAAAAGATCTAGGCCCCCTGAATGATTTCAGTGCGGACGAGGATATGGAAGATGAGGATGAATTCGATGATGATGACTTTTAATTTTTTGATTTTTGTATGTTTTTTACTTTGAATTTAGACATTTTGTTGTTTGAAACTATTGTTGTAGTTTTTTGACACTCACTTTTGTTGGACATTTTGTATGTGTTGTACACTTTTGAAAGTATTTACATTTGATTTTTTGTTGTTGTTGCTGCTGTATTTACATTTGTTTACTACTTTATTGCATTGTTGTTGTTGCATGCTGTATTTGGCTTTTGATTATTTTTTAATTCCCAGAAAACCGACAACAAGTGGTCGGTTTTTGAATTTTTTTTTGCAGAAAACCGACCATAAGTGGTTGATTTTATATTAAATTTAATTAATTAATTTATTAGTAAACCGACTACTTGTGGTCGGTTTAATATTAAAATTTATTATTTAATTTAATAAAAAATCGACCACTTGTGGTCGTTTTTTTCCTTATTTTTTTATTTTTAATAAAATAATAATGAATTTTAAAAATATATAAATTTTTTTAAAAAAACCGACCATTTGTGGTCGGTTTTTAAAAAACTACCACTACTTTACCGACCACACACTTTGGTCGATTTTGTGGTCGAAAATTGGGGAAATCGATCAGTTGTGATCGATTTTCTCCTTTTTTTTTGTAGTGTTTGACACATACAAATATTAGGGTAGAATTATACAAACTTTTTAATTTCTTTAAATGCCACAAGTTTTAACATTAAACATAAAACAATGGCCATAACAAGGGGCTATTTTGTTTTTCATCAACATTAGATCCAATCCTCTACCATCTGTTTGTTTCCTTCTTCCTAATCGTATTGTTCATGGTAAAATCAAAGAAGAAGGCTAACAATTTTGTTTCCTTATTTCCTGTCGTCCATGGTAAAATCAAGGAAGAAAGTTCTGTAATTATTAGGGACTTTCTCTCTTGAGATCCCGTTGCCTCTCTCCATTCTAAAATTTGTTCTCTGATTGTAATTGTGCAAACTACAACTATTATTCATAATTATGGTCCAAATTATAATAATTTATGAAAAATTCTCTTTAATAGTTGCCCTTGATGGCTGATTCTATAATTTGTGCGCCAAAATATCCTTAATGACCTAATATTGCAAGGCAAACTTTTTTAGAATATATTTGCCCTAAGGCATATCATGTTCAATACAATCTAATTCACAAGACAAATTGTTTAGAAAACTTTGCCTAGGCATAAGTTTAATTAGAATAACTTGTGTGCTTTGGCCATAAACTTAGTAGGCATAACTTATGTCTTGGGACATAATTAATAAATCGGAAAAGGGACATAATTCATGGCTTTATTGGGTCGGTTGAGTCAGGTAGTGGTTTGAGTTAATTATTTGGGATAAAAAAAATTTAAAAAGGATAAATGTGTACGACTACAACACGTGTCCATTTGTTAGTATGAGGGACATATATGTACCATTTCATTAACGGTAGGGGCATATGTGTACACTATGTATGACGAAGGACATATATGTATCATTTATCATAATTTGGGGGTATATTTATCCCTTTTTCGTCCATATATATAGTAGTATGAACTTCTTAAGATATAAAGTTCTAAAGCTGAATTTATGTCTTGACAAACATAAATTGTCTCGGAGTATAAGTTCAGTAGTATGAACTTCAGTTCTTACGATAGTTCTAAAATTGAACTTATGACTTGTAAGACATAAGATCATCCGCGACCCAACCCCAAATTTTACACCATTTTGGAGTGTGAATAGTGTCACACCAAATTTGGTGTGAGACTATTCATCAACACCATTACTATTCATGAATATTTTTTTTATTATTATTTAAAACTTTTAACTTAAAATATTATAATTTTTTTTTTCATTTAAGTCCCTAATATACCTAATTAGTTTCGTATGTAATATCTTTATAATGTTAATTTTACATCTTGTATTATTTTTATAAACTAATATTTGTGTATATTATTTTTATAAAATGTTAGTTATTTTACCATAAGTGTTATAATTGTATAAAAAAAAAATATAATCAGCACTAAAATAAAAGGTGCAATTACAGTATATGATTAATAAATAACAACGTTCATTAAATAACATATGAATAACATTCAATAAAATAGTGTTTGATATTAAATGATCATATAAGAAAAGAATATGAATTATATGGGAGGAATCTGTAAAATAAAAAAGGACGAAAAAATTTGTTTTATAAAATAAAATATAAAATTGAAATAAAAATAATAATATAATATAGAAGAAAGATGGAAAAGGACACTTAGTGACCATTTTAAAAATGAATGACCAATATGTCTATTTTGTCAAATTATGATCAGTCGGTCAAATAATTTTCAATTAATAGCTAATTAGAGATAGGCGGCAAGAGAGGTGGATCGCCCACCTCAAATAGAAATAAATAAAAATAGTAATATTTGACAACTAAGGTTTTTTTTCTAAATTTTGCTACCTTCTTTCTTTTTCAATTCTTATTTATTCACTACATTACTGTAGATTTCTCTCTCTTCATTTCCTGAGTGTATTCACACACGCATGTTGCTGGATTTCTTATAATTGATTTGACAAATTTTCTTTTTTTTTTTTAGATTTACATTATTATGCAATTGGAGATCTGAATTTTGTCTTTTTGAATTCGTTTTTTTTAATAAAATATTTTTATTTTTTTTTGATTGATTTCTTTAGATTTACATGTTTATGCAATTGGAGATTTTAATTTTTCTTTCTGAACTTAGTTTTTTTTAAAAAATAAATTTTTAAAAAGGGTTTCTTCCCCATTCTATCAACTTTGATTTGCTATTGTATAGACAACCTGAATTTTTTTATTTTTCTGTTCTTTTAAACAATTAAATATCATTGTATAGAAATTGTATAGTTATTGCATAGAATATGTATCTGTACAAGATATATACAGAAATAGTATAAGATATGTATAGAGACTGTATAATTATTGTATAACATATATTTTTTTATATGATGTGTATAGATATCATAATATTTTTATATAAAATGTGTATATGTATAGGACATTTATAAAAATTATATAATTATAGTATAGAATGTGTATAGAAACTGTATACTGAATAGGATGTGAGTAGAAATTGCATAGTTGTTGTATAAAATATGAATCTATCTATCTATCTATCTATCTATATATATATATATATATATATATATATATAGAGAGAGAGAGAGAGAGAGAGAGACAGAGAGACAGAGAGACAGAGAGAGAGAGGGAGAGAAAGAGAGAGAGAGACAGAAGGAGAGAGAGAAATTGTATAGAATGTGTATAAAAAGTGTATAGTAATTATATAAAATATGTATTTGAACAATAATTGTAGCTAAAGGTTGTATAGAAACTGTATAATTATCGTATAGAAAGTGTATATTTATCGTGTTGAATATGTTTTTGTATATGATGTTTATAGAAACTGTATAAATATTGTATAGAATATGTACTTAAATATAGTATAGGATGCATATAAATATAGTAGAATTATTTTTTTGATATGTATATAAATTGTATCATTATTTGTATAGAATATATATATATATATATATATATATATATATATATATATATATGTATGTATGTATGTATGTATGTATGTATAGGATATCTATAATAACTGTATAACTATTTTATTATTAAAAATAATGCATCAGCTAAAAGAATAGATTTATTACTTTAAAAAAAAAAGAGTTGCAGAAAAGAACATAACACGAAACAGCAAAAAAAATTGAACAATGAGTTTTTATTTTTAGGAAAGTGTAGTAGTGCATTTAGGAAAAATAAAAATGTTAGTTCCAGTAATGCAACTTTCTTTGGTGCTGTATTTATTTTGTTGCAAGGGTTTTATTAGAAAAATCCTTGCAATATTGGGACTTCAATCAAATTACCTGCAAATTAGAAATAATTAATCTAGAATATACTATAAAAACAGTATCTATAGAAGCTACAAATGAAGACCTTAAAAACTTTGAAATACAAATAAAAATACTACTAGAATTAGGGATAATTAGAAGATCTAAATCAACAGCTTTCATAGTAAAAAATCATAGTGAAATAGTAAGAGGAAAAGCTAGAATGGTAATAAATTATAAAAGACTAAATGATAATACTGTAATGGATGAGTATAAGTTACCAGATAAAACAGAATTAATAAACAAAATACAAGGAAGAAAAATATTTAGTAAATTTGATTGTAAATTTGAATATTGGCAGATTAAGATGCATGAAGAGAGTATAGAATGGACAACCTTTACATGTTCAGAAGGACATTTTGAGTGGCTGATTATACCGTTCGGATCAAAGACAGCTCCTCCAATTTTTCAAAGAAAAATGGATAGTATTTTTGGAGACTATAAAAATTTTGTATTGGTATATGTAGATGATATTCTAGTCTTTAGTAATAACATGAGAGAACATTTAGGACATTTACAATAAGTTTTTAAATTATTTGTAGATAATGGAATAATAATAAGTAGAAAGAAAATGAAATTATGTAAAAATAGTATTAATTTTTTAGGAGTAGTTATTGGAGATGGACGAATAAAACTACAACCGCACATAGCTAAAAAAAGTCTTAGAAATGCCAGATAGATTAGACAAGACTAAAGATTTACAAAAAAATTTAGGACTATTAAATTATGCTAAAACTTTTATTAAAGACTTAGGAAAAGTAGTAGGACCGTTATATTCTAAAACAGGATCAACAGGCCAAAAAACCTTTAATACTGAAGACATAAAATTAGTCCAACAACTTAAGCTCATGATTCAAGATATCCCAGACTTAACGCTACCCTTAGAAATAAATTATCTAATAGTAGAGACAGATGAAATCCTTCGCGGATGGGGAGCAATATTAAAGGCAAAACTCGATAAATATAGAGACAAAAAGGATGAAAAAATTTGTGCTCATTCAAGTGAAAAATATAAAGAAAAGGGCAACTTAAATAGCATAGACGCAGAAACTCTAGCAGTAATTTACGGTTTAAATAGTTTTAAATTTTATATATTAAATAAGCCTGAAATATTAGTAAGAACAGACTGCGAGTTTATAGTAAAATTTTATCAAAAAATAAAAGAGAAGAATAGTAGTAAAAGGAGGTGGTTAAATTTTCTTGATGCCACTTCCAATCACAATATTGTTTTAGAACATATTAAAGGAAAAGATAATAATCTAGCAGATCAACTAAGTAGATTAATACAAGAGGACAACTAACAATTTTTGTTTCAGTAGTATACAGGCAAAGCCAAAGGAAAGGCAGAAGCCTCATCCTCTCAAGACTACTTAAAAAAACTACTAAACAACACTCATTACAGGCCACTAACAATGTTGGAACATCCGAAATTAGAAAGACTGATCTTCGAAGCGCACAATCTCATCAGTTATGAGCTATCCAATTTGACTTTTAAACTTAGATCAGATGTAAGGATGGACAACCCACAGATCTGCCTGATCGACAATTTATGAATTTTCTACAACAAGACACCTAGAGACCCTAGATATTTTATTTCAGTTCTAAATGCTTTAAGCTATTATTTTATTGAGAAAAACAACACTAACAAATTTAAATTTTATATTGTTCTTAGGGGAAATACTCAGGAAGTATTTCAGACATGGATAGAGGTAATGGATTCTGTAAAGAACTATACAACCCCTCTCTATAAAGGTTTTAATGATTTAACAGAGGCATTAGATTATGCCCACAAAAATTTAGGGCCAAATTATTACATTACTCCAGCTCTAAGACCAAACATAAAAGAAGTTTTCCAATATAATATTAAAAAAGACACAGACAAAATTATATTTTGTGATCATTGTTTCTCCATGACTGAAGCTTTTAAAAGACTAAATCACGCCAATGAAATTTTAAGATAAGACAATGAAAACCTTATAAATGAAAAAGGACAAATGTCGAAACATATAAGTATTTTACAAGATCGTATAAAAATTCTTCATTATGAACTATCACAACAGACTTAACAAATTTTTGAGACTCAACTAATCCCAAAAAGTTCTCTATCTTATTCAAAGATGGAAAGACCTACTGTATCGGGTAAACATACAGCTAGTCCAGCTCAAACGATAGTTGGTAAAGATTCCTCAAATCCATTAATGGGTGTACATTCCTCAATGAATATAGAAAGACCTATTGTTTTGGGTAATGATACAGTTAGTTCAGCTCAAACGGTAGCTGGTAAAGACTCATCAAATCCGTTGACGGCTGATACTTTGTCAAAAAGTGTAGGGAGAATACTCCCAGTCAATTTCAAGATCACAGGTACCCAGACAACAGACGAAGGAAGATCTTCCAAGACTAGGAAAGGTTTTTTCTTAGGGAAAAATAAAAATAAAAATAAAATATAGAGAAAATAGTAGTAGATTCAATAAAAAAATTGCTAGCAGAACAACTGCCCAAAGAAATAGCAATGAATCCAAAACCGCCGGAGCCAAGATCCAGAATTCCAAGAGAAGAAAAAGATCACCCAGAATGAAAATAAGACTGGGACTATCAGACGGAGACAGTGACGAGTATCATCGAGACTACAATTCGGCCATGGATCAATTTGCCCAAGGCCCAAATGCAGACGATGATTCAGGAATGAATTTCGACTCAGAAGTGTTACACAATTTGGATACGTAAGCAGTGATGATATCTAAAAAAGACAAAATAAGAGACTATGCAATGATGAATAAATGAGAAACAAATGGACGGAGGAGAGTTAAAGTGAAAACATAGCCATGTGACCGTGGGGCCCACTCAACTTGCCAAAGTTTTTATCAAGCACATTGAAGTAAAGATTTGAAGTCCACAAATGCCTATAATATCACCTTATGGATGACGTAAAGACATATACCTAGAGAGAAGTAAGAGAAAAAAAATCAGAAGTGAGAAAAATAGTCTTCTAAAGTTTTTTCATAAAGTTTCTTAGTTTGTTCAAAAAAAAAAAAAAAAAGAGTGTAGTGCATATTAGTCCTTTATTCCTTCATTCCGGTAGCTGTTAAGCTTCCAGGGGACTCCCGAAAGGAAAACCTCACTTCTTCCTTAAGACATGTAAGTAGTCGTTACATAAGATCATTGTATTTTTCTCTCTAGTTTGTAAATTATGTTGAATTATATCAAGTTCATATTTTCTTTCAGATGTGTTTTAAATATTATAAATCTGATAGCCATGTAGATTACCGCCTGCTTTTCGATCTTATAAAAGTAATGTGTTTTTTATTATAGATCTGGATAGCCGTGCGGATTACCGTCAATTTTCTGATCTTGTAAAAATGTGTAATTTATTTATTTAATTTTTTTACTCATTTTGTAAAGTTGTAATTTACTTATAAATATACCCCTAGTATATGGTTATTCTCTCAATGTTTAGCAAGAATGATGGATTAATCTGTAAATTCTTAGGGAATTAAAAAAGTTCGATAATGATTTGAAAGGACTGTTGTATCATCCCGAGGTGTGATTAAAGAAGCCATTGCTAAATACCTAAAACTAAAGAGAAAGACATGAATAGTGTATAAATTAAAAAAAAAACATATCAAAAAATGCAAAAAATAATTATTTATTTTGTTGGGAGAAAATATACTTTGATCTTTATAACTTGTCCACTTACACTAGACTAAGAACAACGAAGGAGGGAGTACTGAGTAGGATTTACACCATTCTATAAAACATCCGCTAAACCTACTTATCTGTGTTAATTACTTATTTCTTGTTTATTTGTCTACTCATTATTACTATCTGTTATCTATCTGTTTATTATTGATATCAAAGCCCTAAGATTCTAAGAGACATTAAAATATATAGTGTCCGATTATATCTCTAGAATTCAGAAAAG
This sequence comes from Capsicum annuum, assembly GCF_002878395.1. Taxonomy (NCBI): domain Eukaryota; kingdom Viridiplantae; phylum Streptophyta; class Magnoliopsida; order Solanales; family Solanaceae; genus Capsicum; species Capsicum annuum. Next base: position 158,040,735 of record NC_061111.1, on the reverse strand, counting down.
AAGGTCGAGACCCTATGAAAAAAAATAATATCAGATTTAGAGTATTATTGGGATACTCGTATATTATTTAAAGACTATAAAAACCTATATAAGATTTTGGTAGAAAAACGACAGTTATACCTTCAACTTCTTGAACACTCTCCGGAACTAAGCGAACAGATCCATCAAGAAATAGAAAGAATAGATACTAGATTACCAGAAATACAAGTGCAAATAGAATATTATAACCATGAGTTGAATACCAAAGAAAGTTGGAAGAGGATAAACGATATTTATCTAGCTTAATGAGAATACCTTATAGAAATATAAAATCGTTAGAAGAAATCGAGAATAGTTTGTATAGTTTATTCTTAGAATATAAAAGACTAAATAGTACAAAAAAAGATCTGAGAAGACTAGACAATTTAATCACCATAATATTCAGTCTAGAGTACTAATTGATAAAGCACCTTAAATCTAGAAATAATATTTAATAAAAAGACATCCTTTTGCTAACAATTTACGAATAAGATATTGATATTTAAATGAAGAAATAAAAAGCAGGGCAGGTAAAGTAGAACTAGAAATAGTCTTGAGTAACTATTTGAAATTATTAGCAACTCTAGAAACATCACAATCAAAATCATTCAAAGAATATTTAAGTGAAATAAGATGGGAATTACATGAAATTAGAAGCAACATAGAATATTATAATAGAAGGATAAGTTATCTAAAGAAACGGTGTAACATAGTAAATATTCCTTTAGGATAAAAATAAGTAAATGAAAACACATCTGATTGCTAGACAAGTTCAAACACCATACAATTACTTATATAAAAACTTAAAACATTTTAACAGAATTCTAAAAAAGGAACAAAATTTAATAGAAGAAATAAGAATAGTGGAATCAATAGATTTGGCAGAAGCAATAATATTTTCAGACCACGAATTTTTTTTTAGAACAGATTGAATATTGTATAAATTATTGGAATATTAGAATAAATTCAATTAGAGAAGAATGCAATAGAGAGACTTTTTGGCTAGGGTAAGAACATTACAATAGATTCCTTCGAGAAAATAGAATATCTAGATTTGCAATTAAAAGCAGAAAAGAGACACAGACGAATAAAAAATGATTCATTAATTAAATGTAATTTCAGTAAAGGAGAACATATTTTGCATGGAGAAGATTCTCAACTAAATACTATTACAGATCTCATAATAAATCTAGGAGAAGCAGTACAAAGAGAAGACAGTAAAATACTAAAGACTCTAGAAGTATTGAAAAACTTGCAAATTAAACAAAAGAAACCAGTGTTGTTTCTGGAAATGATTTCCAAGTAAAAATAAAAGGGCAAAATGTAGAAAATGCTACAAGGAAGGATGCATAAAATGTATAGAAAAAAACTCAGAAATTTCAAAATCAACAAATAATTTAAATAACTTTTACACGAAGGAACCAATAACCAGAACAACAGAAGACAAAATAATGGAATTAGAAGAAAGACTAAAAAGATTAGAGATAAGAGTATACAGTAAATAGATAATCAGAGAAGAAGATTTAGTAGAGGTAGAATTATTAAATACATCTATTGAAAATAATAAAGTTAAACAGAAAAAATTGGACTATTTTTCTTCTATCTTTCTTCCTAGAGCCCCTGGTAATTTTTTAAATAATCTAGCTACTAGAGTGTATATATATATATATATATATATATATATGTATGTATGTATATTGTATTGTATCAATATGACATGATTTAAAAATTAAACTTTTTTTTTAAAAAAAGATATATTATTTAAAGGTCGTAAAGAAAAGTTATAAGAAAATATTATAAAAGAAAGGGATAATACTCACGAAAATACCTGAACTTTGAGCGAATTTCCAGTTGAACATACTAAATTTTGTGGGGGTCCTATTACCCCCTTAGACTTTTTTAAAGTAGAATTAACTCCCCCCAAAATGCTATTTTCAGTTTTGGAGTAGAAAATATAATACACGCGCCAATCTCGCATTGACACGTATATTTTTATTTAAAATTAATTTTTATTTATTTTCTTCTCCATTTTGGTCCACAACAGTAGTATCTCCATTAAGAATTTTAAAATTCTCCATTCTTCTCCATTCACGATGGTTTGTAAACCCATGTTTTTAATATATTCATATTTGGGTTTGTAAACATGGTTTGTAAACCCATGTTTTTAATACATTTCGTCCTTGCATTTTTTAAAGAAAGCAAAGTTTGAAATTTATTGCCGGAAAAGCTCAAAATTTCGGCGACTTGCAAAGTTTCGATGAAATTGTAAATTCTCAACGCAAATTAATAGCTAGGGATGCAGGGAATAATTCTATGGCAAAATCTTCAATTATTACAACTCCCACTGATTTCAATTTCAAAATTCTAATTTGGCGAATTCAAAGGAAATTGATAATTTGCAGGCTTTGATTCAAAATTTCCAACATATTTTAATCCAAAATGATGTTGGAAATGTTGGTAAGTCAAAAGCCCCTTCAGAAAATGATCATAATTCATCCAATTGCGATTTTTTTATTACTACTTCGGTTAATTTGGTTGGAGATGGTTCTCGGGTGATCGTAAATCAAATTGGTCGAAGGAATTCGATTGAAAATGAGATGGGGAAATTGAGGACCATCCCGTTTTCCTCTATTGTTTTCTCTCAATTTCTCACTGTCTCTCTTGATTCTCTCTCCCTCTCTCGATTCTTCCCGCTATTGATTCTCTCCGATAGTGTGTGTATCACTGTGTATGTAGTGTTCTTCGATATGTGAGTGTGTGCATTCATTTTTCGATGGTAGTGTGTGTATGATCAGTGTTTTTTGATGGCAGTGTGTGTATGACAGTGTGTGTATATATATGATTATGTGAGTATTTTAATGAAAATAAAATAAAATAAAGGTTTATAATAAAAATTGAGGGGCTATTTGACAAAAAAAAAGGTTTATAACATTTTTTTTAACACTTTCACGTGCCCAATGCGCGTGACTTACATGCAATGGTCCAAGTGGGCAGCTATATGCCACTAAAATACAAAAAGAAAAATCTAGAGGGGTAATAGGACCCCCGCAAAGTTCAGTATGCTCAACTAAAAATTTGGTCAAAGTTCAGATATTTTCGTGGGTATTATCCCTAAAAGAAAAACTCTAGTGAAGAAAATGAATAGTTATTTTAAATTTTAAATATAGGAAAGAGAAATTTTAAAAAAATAAAAAGCAAAATAGATAAAAGAAGATGAGTAAAAGTATTTTGTTTAGACCATCTTAAGTCTTTTCATTTTGCTGGTAAGTGGTCCTTTCCAAAATATTGTCTGCTGACCTTTTATTTTTTTAAAGAAAAAAAAATTCAAATAACATTTTTTGGATTAAAAATTACAACTTATAGCAATCTTTTTAACTTTGCAAGTTATAGCAAAAAAGATTTAAAAAAAGTTATTTTTTTAATTATTATAAAGAAGAAAATTTCATTTTTATGTATGGGAAAAATATTTCATACCCATTAAGGGGATGGCAATTATTATAAAGATATCAATCATCCCCCTTTTCTCTCTAAAACTGTTTTACTGTTTCAGTAACATCTATATGACTTTCTTCTGCAATTACTCATTATCAAATATCAATTGTTTAATCTACTTAAATATCATCAACACAGGTGTTCTTTCTTCTTCTTCCTCCCCCTCCTCTTCTTCTTCACCGATTGTGTATTTTTTTTATCTTCGTCCATAAATAAAAATTAAACTTTGAGTAAAATTCAATAATATTTAAAGTATTTACTTTTTAATTATCGACTTTTTTTTATTAACCTACAGATTTATACATTTTGATTCACAGAGATGGATGAATTACAATATATGATTTTTGTTTGGTATAGATGAACAAACCTTTTATTTTAAAATCAAAAAACAGGTTCGGTGTATGAAAAAGATGTAATGTATGAAATTAATGTGTTAATGTATGAAACTAATATGTAAAATACTATATATGTTGTAAATAAATATTCTGAAATATACTAAAACAAAAGGGGAGGGAAGAGAAACCTATAGATATAAGAGAAGATTTTATTTTCTTCTACTTTGGTGTGTTTATACAATGTAGCATACCATGCCTTTAATCGGCAAGAGTATGTGTAAAATATGAACTATGTGATTATAGATTCACAAACTTCATGCTACACTAGTATGTGTAGAATGTGTAGTATGTGAATCTACAATGTGTAGTATATGAACATCCACCAAATACATTATTTACAATACTCCCCCTTGGATGTTCATGTGAAGAGAAATTCTAAAGGAAATAAGATGTACATAGTAGTTTGTAATACGCCTTGTTTGTTGCCTCATTAAAAACCTTACCAAGAAAATTCAGTGAAACAAAACCTTGGTTAAGGAAAAAAGAGTGCAGCACATATGTACTCCTCCTAATAAAAACATCACTTAATATCTTGGAGACGACACATTCTAATCTTGTATCTCAACTTCTCAAAGGTTGATGTTGGCAATGCTTTAGTGAACATATCTGCTAGATTATCGCTTGAACGAATTTTTTGAACATTTATTTCACCTTTCTTCTCAAAATCATGAGTGAAAAAGAATTTTGGTGAAATGTGTTTTGCTCTATCTCCTTTAATGTAACCTCCCTTCAACTGAGCTATATATGCAATATTATCTTCATACAATATAGTTAGAATATCCTTATTCAAAGGAAATCCACACATTTCCTGAATATGTTGAGTCATTGATTTCAACCAAACACACTCCCGACTCGCTTCATGAATGACAATGATTTCTGCATGATTTGAAGAAATTGTAGCTAATGTTTACTTCATTGAACGCCATGATATAGCTGTGCCACCAAATGTAAATAAATAACCCGTCTGAGATCGAGTCTTATGTGGATCAGATAAGTATCCTGCATCTGCGTAACCAATCATTTCTGACTTGGATTCATTTGAATAAAATAATTCCAAGTTAATATTTCCCCGAAGATATCTAATATATGCTTGACACCATTCCAATGTCGTTTAGTTGGGGAAGAGCTGAATCTTGCCAATAAACTTACCGCAAAATAAATATCTGGTCGAGTATTATTGGTAAAATACATTAGTGCTTTGATTGCACTAAGATATGGAATTTCATCACCAAGAAGCTTTTCATCATTTTCTTAAAGTCGAAATATATCTTTGTTTATATCAAGCGATCTCACAACTAGTGATTTATCCATGTAAAATTGCTTTAAAATCTTTTCAGTATATGTTGATTGATGGACAAAAATTTTATTTGTCAAATGTTCAATCTGTAGGCTAAGACAAAATTTTGTCTTTCCTAGATCTTTCATTTCAAATTCTTTCTTCAAACACTCAACGACTTTTGAAAGCTCTTTTGGAGTGTCAATGATATTCAAGTCATCAACATAATCAACTATTATACCAAATTCAGATTTAGACCTTCTTATAAAAACACAAGGGCAAATAGGATCATTTTTGTACCTTCTTTTAATAAATATTTGCTAAGACGATTATACCACATCTGTCCTGATTGTTTAAATCCATATAAGAATTTCTGAAGCTTTATTGAGCAATTTTCTTGTGAATTTTTATATGCTTTAGGTACTTTGAAGGCCGCTGAAATTTTTATAAAAATATCGCTGTCCAATGAGCCATACAAATAAGTCGTGACAACATCCATTAGGTTCATATCAAGCTTTTCATGAACTGCCAGATTTATTATATATCTGAAGGTAATTTCATCCACCACAGGAGAATATGTCTCCGCATAGTCAATGTCAGGCCTTTGCGAAAAACCTTATGTCACAAGTCGTACTTTATATCTTACGACTTCACCTTTTTTATTTTGCTTTCATAAAAAAAAATTATTTGTACTCCACTAGCTTGACACCTTCAGGTGTTCGAACTGTTGATCTAAAACTTTACATTAATAAAAACTATTATCTCATGTATAGAATAGCAGTATACATAGGTGCAATAATTGCACTAATACATGGCATTTTCTAATCAGTTTCATGAGATGAAAATTGATCTTTCTTTATGGTAAGCGATCTCACAACCATTGGGATATTCAATGGATCGAATCTCTTTTAAATCCTGTAAGGATTTTCATATAACATTTGTCATCTACCTAGATATGACAGTTATTCGTTATACGCATTCAAAATTTTTATACATTGCCAGATTTAAAGAAACCTTATTGCATCCATCATAGGAGAACACATCTTCAAACAATAATGCCAGGACTTTGCGAATAACCTTTATGCCTTGAGGCACAAGTCGTATTTTATATCTTGCGATTTTACTTTTCGCACAATCACCAATTTTACCCCCCTGGCATTATACCTTAGTCTATGGACTAATTTCAAAACATCACTTTTCAAGTGAAAAATAATATACTTAAATTGCGTATTTCATCTGTCCACATTATTTAATAGATTTAAATTCAAAATCCTCGATACCATTTATAATAGTGATCTTTACATTATACCAAAGATACCGTCGATGGTTATTTGATATCGATTCCACTTTGACATAACATATCAAGATCGATCTCTTCTTTTTCATCATTTTTAGGTACTTGAACCTTTGCCAAGGTTTTATGAAGAGTTATGTCATAGTGCTTTTTAAAGCACTTGCCTCATTATCATTGATCATATTTATCTTTTGCTCCTCTCCTTCTTCAAGAAATTTTATGTTTGAAATCGATTTGTCTGTCACGCTTCAGGCATGCCATAGACTCTGTCCTCCAAGGACTTCTCATTGGAGCATTTATAGCTAAATTATAGCATAGGATCAGTCTAGCAATGAACTTACAATATTTTACAAATCATGAATTATCAATTGAACTTCAAGTTCACTATTTTTTTTTATGAGGATCTCGATAATTCATTTCATACATTTCAGCAATAATCATATCTCCCCCTAATGTTAGGAAATCTAAAATTCACCCCAACTTTATTTGGGGATCCATCTTTGTGCGTGGTGGATATTGCACATTCTTTTTAGATGGATTTTAATTGGTTCCTGACCCTAAACCAACAATATAGGGGAACCTTGTTGCCGTGATGCATACAAATGTTGCTATATTTAATAAACTCGTCTATAATTGGAGGCACATAATTTTCTGCTAAATCAATCAGTATATCAACTTGTATAGTTTGGAACCATGCTCTCTATTTTAACAATTTGAGTAAACAACCTTGTAAAAATCAAATTGCAAGTTGATAGCAACGCATGTGACCAACCATAGATGCATCTCATTTAATAGTAAATGATCCATATGGCAGGTGAATGGGCTCATATTCACCTTGCTGCACGTTCAAAAATTTTAAATGACACAATCATAACTTTAGCTGCTATGATATTTTATCGTGAGAACAAGCAACATAAGAGAATTCTTGAAGAATATTTTATTTTTTCAATATAAAATCGCATGAATTCTCAATTATTTTAGCATCACACTTGAATCGGGATGGTCAACCGATCATGCCAACTTATACATTTTCTGTAAACTTTTAATTTACTGCAGCATGTGATTCCGTCACCATGCCCATATATTATATCAATAAACAGGTGAAAAATGGATAGCCTTTTCCATAAATATTTATAACCCGTTTTGATTGTAGTAATATGAAGATACAAATTTTTTCATAATTTACAGTTTCAATATAAAAAAAATATTCAATTCCCTTGAAACTTAAAAGTTTCTTTTGAAAACTTACTGCAATTTCAATGACCTGAATAATTTCATTCCTTCGAGTAGTAACACATTAGCTTTTCGAGGCTATCAAATACTTGTGTACTATCTCATATTTCAAAACACCATTCGTATGGTGACCATCTCCTTTTAGGGAGAAAATTATAGTCATTGTAGTCAAATTATTATATGCAAGACCTCCTTCTTGCTTTACTTTTGCCTTTAATAATTTATTTTTTATAACATTTGGCAAAGTCCTTTTGGCGTATCATATTTATGGGATCGGTGAAAAATTCATTTGACCACATCATGATATTCATATTTGGTCATGATCAAAACTTTTATAGGCAAGAATCATTTCTTGCTTTTATCCTTTGATAGGTCATGATAAAACGTACTATAACATCAATGACCTTTTTATACCAAATTAAAAGTCTTTTTTTTCTCAAACCTCCCATAGAGGTGAGTTTTGGTATTTATCCAACCATATATAATCACAATTTTATCCATATTTTTTTCCACATTTTGACACATTCACTTTCAAGAAGCGCCAAACATTCACAATTCTTACACGAGCCACATTCTTTTCAAGAATTGGAATCATATGTGCTTCATAAGTTATTTCATAAGTTCATTGTCATGTTTTGACATTTATCATATTTATAGGTCCATCTCAACATCACTTTGAAAGGTCAAGTGTATCTTCACTTTTATCCTTTTCTCTTTTAATGGTGGATTTGTAAAACCTATCAAATTAGGTTGCATAACAACCGTGTGAAACCTATCAAATTATGTTGCACAACAATCGTGTGCCCACTTCCATTTATACCAAATTGATGGTGAACAAAAATTACCTTCACCTTTTAAAGGACAATTTGGAGAACCCATAGTGTTCTTCCTTTTATTATTATCAAGGTCATGACAATTATGACTTTGTTCCTTCACGTCCACATGCACTTTTAATCACTTGTCTTCTTTTAGACTTATATGCACGGCTACCACATTGATATCAAAGAATAACGAAAATCAATGTGACAGGTTTTATTATTTTTCACCAAAAGTACATTTACATCGGGCATCATTATCATTAAATAGTGCATTAGGACTCAAGACCCAACGTCTTACCAAGATAAAGACGTTTAAGCCATAATTCAGCTTTATTGTAAAATATAAAGACAATTCTTTCTAAATTTATTAACGCAAAAAAAAGAAGAAGCAATTTCATAGTTTAAAGCTCATACGAAGCAGATCAGATACATACCAAATTACTAGTTACCATTTGATAATATTAACAAAATCAATAAATATAACTTCCTTGTTCAGATGAAAAAGGAGAAATTTGGCTAGAACTTCGTGTTGATAACATGTTGTAATAAATATTCTGAAATATACTAAAACAAAAGGGGAGGGGAAAGAGACCTATAGATATAAGAGAAGGTTTTATTTTCTTCTACTTTGGTGTGTTTAAACAATGTAGCATACCATGCCTTTTATAGGCAAGAGTATGTGTGAAATGTGAACTATGTGATTATAGATTCACAAACTTCATGCTACACTAGTATGTGTAGAATGTGTAGTATGTGAATCTACAATGTGTAGCATATGAAGATCCACCAAATACATGTAAAATGTGTAGTATGTGAATCTACAATGTGTAGTATATGAACATCCACCAAATACATTATTTACAATAATATACAAATAATGTATTCTTATTAATGAATTTTAATGTATGAAAAAGGTGTAAAGTCTGCTTAGTGTCATTTAATTTAACAAATCATGTTCAAGTCACTTTATTAATATATCTCATTCACTAAATAATATATTTTATTGAAATCTCATTGTATGTAATTCACATTAAAACTAGTTAATATTGTGGAAATTTATATGTAAAATGGTGATCACTTAATTTATAGATATTACATATAGTAACTATTCACTACATTTTACATTTACAAAATTTATTTACAATATAACGTCTTTACATTGTTTTAACTAATCAAAGTTCAAATCTATCAGTATAACAATGCCATGTACCACCACCAACAATAAATCTACTATATTTCCACATAGTGGAGTTTGGGGAGGGTAAAATGTATCCAGTCTATACCACTACCCCGAAAAAGTAGAGAGGATGTTTCTGATAGACCCCCGGCTCAGTATAAAATAACAGTAATCAAAGTCGCCATAAATCATGAAATAAGGAGAAATAATAGCGATACAACACTCGCAAAGCAATACTATACACTAACAACAATGTCATATATCAAATAATTTTAATTTTTGAAATTTCAATCTATGGAATTGATATGTGAAATGGTAAATATAGATGATTTATTCTTATTAATATTTTTACTGTATGAAAATGGTACAAAATTTGATATCCATGATTTAGTTTAACCAATGCTATCAACGCATATGATTCATACAAAATTCGGTTCTTCTTAACATGATTCATACAACTGTGTAATAAATTCATATGTAGTACATATAATGAAATTCAAGCAAAAAAACTTGATAAAAAATGAAATTCAATCCCCTACAACAGTGAAATCAACGAATAATAAGAACATATAATGAAATTCAAGAAAAAAAAATCATAAATGAAAGAAAATCGAACTCCCAAAGATATAAACGTTTGATAGATAACAAAGTTGATACTGAAATAATACTCAAAATGAAAAAAATTATTTATGAAAATGAATCTGAAAAAAAAAAGTTTAGTTAAGATGAAACATGTGAATTGACAAATAAATATATTTTCAATAAAGTTGTTCTAAAAAAACATGAGAGTTTTTTTAAGAAAGGTAAAACTATAATAAATCTAGATATAATGTTTACCATATTTTTACTCCTTCCATAATTATCAACACATCTATTTACGAGAGATGAATACAAACTCCTAAAAAAAGGAGTTAAATATTCTTTTAAAAATTAATTACCGATTTTTTTCAAATAAAGCAAATTAATTAATTTCTTAAAAAGTTACTACAACTTGCAATTAAAAAGTTATTAAAACAATTATCTAAAAGTGTTATTATAGCTTGCAATTTTCATTCTAATAAATATATAGCGGATAATTTTTACTTTTTTAAAAGGCTATAAAATGATAATAAAATTCCTTAGCTATTCAAATGAGAATTGTTTCCACCAAGTAGCCATTTTTATCCTTTTCCCATAAAATGATATAATGGATTGGAGTTAATTTACATCATTTTGATGTAAAATTTAGTGTAATCGGTTGCAGATGTCTCTAAGTGGTACCTCGGGACATAAGTTTAGTAGTATAAACTTTTAAGAGATAATATTCTAAAACTAAACTTATGCTTTGAGGCATAACTTATGTATTGGAACATAAATTAACTTGAAATCATGCATTGCGAGGCATAATCTGTGCCTAGAATCTTTTTTGTCTTGTGATTTATTTTAGAAATATTAGGAGTACTTTTGTCCGCATTTTTATTGCTTGAAGTGAGCAAGAATTAAAGGACAAATTATGTAATTCTACATCCTAAGTTATCATCAATATCTAAAATTTCATTCCTTTAAATAATTACAAAAAATTTAAATTTTATTTTATTTCTCTAAATCTCAGGGTATATCACATCTACCCACATGGACCCCCAAATTCATCATTACGAATTTTTTTGCGATAAATAAAGAGAAAAAGATGTCCTACGGTACAATACTAGTCGAACTTACTCCCAAAAAAATAAAGCTTTTGTAGATCCTGATATCATCAGAGATGATATAGAAGATGCCGATGTGGAAGAGGAAGATAGAGAGGACATTTTCAATGAAAATTATTCGATTGCTTTACTATCTTCGGCCACTTTACTCTGTCTTCTGTGCGTGTTAATGGTGAATGAAAGGTGCTGATGAAGGAGATGCAAAATGAAGCGATGAAGGGCATGAAGATATATCATGGAATCGAAAAGATACATCATATAAAATAATATAAATGCTATGTATCTCGATTTTGTGAGATACATAAGAATGATGTATCTGATTGAGAATATGACAAACAATATTTATCATAATTTTTTTGTGTGTTCTTGATACATAAAACTTATGTATCGGAATGAGATATGTATTACTGATACATAAAAATTGATTGATTAGTTATATATGGAAAAGTAATGTATTCGAATGGTGATGTATTGTGACCCTAGGTAATGTATTCGGCAATTCAAAATGTGAAATTTTATGTAATTTTGAAAAAACAGAAATAAGATTTAATTAAATACTAAACAATTAAGACAATTAAATACCATGAATTTGAGGAATAAAAATTAAATATCACCCCAAAACAAATACATTTCTGCAAATGACCTAAATTTAGCTCATTAAATTTAAATCTTAATCCAAATTTAAGGTAAGTGAAGGATTTGTTGTGTAGTGCAATTGTTGATGTGGCCAGTGGCCATGCCATTATCCTTGGCCCTGCCACACTGCAAGAGTAGCCCACTACGTCCAAATGACTTGTTTTTATATGAATTCTATTTTATACGGTCACACAGTCTTGGATTCTCTATCAACCCCCAGTAAATAGCAGGCAAGAAACCACAGAGTCTTGCCAGTGTTTCCACTAATAATAGTCCTAGCCACATCAGTGTTCTGCTGCCTTTGTCTTAGCTAAGTAATGGGAATTGTGGAACTCCTTAAAATAAAGACATAAAGGCGTTCCGTGCATCGAGAAACCAATAAGATATTCTGATTAAAAAAAGAAGGTTGTGGGAGGTTGACCGTTAAAATCTAAAAATGATCATAGGTTGTGGGAGGTTGACCGTTAAAATCTAAAAATGATCATAAAATAAATAACCTCGATATATATCTTTCTTAGAGTCTTCAAAAATGTTGGTCCGCCGGTATTAGATTCTCCAAAATTGACTTGTTCTGATGTATGATTACCTTATCAAATTCTTTTTTTTTTCTTTTCTCTCTCTTTACATGTGTACATAAATGTGATGAAAACCTTGTTCACCATTAGGCATCTACCAAACATACTGCGAGTTACTCCGCCTACCTAGCGACAAGAACCAACATATTGCACATAATTAATATAAGCATTTATCCACTTAACATCCAAGTTCCTTGTTTATCTCATACTTTGAGCAATGAAAACTGGAACGAGAGTGAGAAAATCCATAACAGTAGCAGTTCTTCCAGTGGCGTTCCTATTCCTGCTTTCTTTTGTAGCTTGTACAGGTTAGCTCCATTCTCCACTCAGACCTTATGCTTTGTTATGCACACTTGATTCATGATAAATCTTAACTGAGGTTTGCTCTTTTTTTGGTTTTGGAATAGGACCATTAAGGTGGATTCTTCTATCAAGCTATCTCATCTACTACCTATCTTTGTGTCTCTGGATTTTGGCTGCATTGCATACTACATGACATTCGATCTGTATACCATCATGAAGGGACCAAAATGAGTGATTTCCATCATTCACCGACTCTATTTTCTTGGTCTTGTTCTCGAGCTATCTATTACTTTTTGCTTTCCAGCAACCTCTTTGAAAGAATCAACAATCTCGTTGTGTAATGAAGCATGAAGAGGATAACGTATAATATTCATTTTCAGCACGTTAATTTAAACAACCCATGTCTTCAATGTTCTGGGCATCTCCATATCACACCTGCTCTTTTATTGGGGTTTTCATGTAGTATTGAGCAAGTTCGAAAGGTGCCAAATTTTGTCTCAGGTAACTCGCAAATGTAACTAAACTTTGATTCAGAATATACGACAGCATAATCTCTGAGATGTTTAAAGATGTTACTATCTTGGGATAAATAAGCAATCAAGTTATAAAGAAAACGATGGATGCTGTGACCCATTGACATTCGAAGTTTTTGCTTGAAATCACTACTCGCATGTTGTAGGGATACTTGAGGACAATGGATGCTTATCTTAGCAGAATTCAGAGGCAACAAAGTGCACGATTACTTCTCTCAATTCATAGAGTCAAAATAGTTTTAAGAAGTTTTTACTTAACTGCATACGCTCTTCTAGTTTAATCAAAGAATAAAAACTTAGAAGTGCAGTCACTTGTCAAAAACATTACACAAATACTAGATTCAGCTGAAAAACTACGTTAAATCCCACATGTCAGTTCAACGATGGAACAGATAACCAATAGAACGAAATAAAAAATTCTAAGAATATCCGCATTATGATAGCATCCAACAAGAACAGAAATATTTTACACTGGTAACATCAAAATAATTGGATGCGCATAAACAAGAAAAGCATTATATGACGAGCAGAAGAAATTAACTGATAAAACAAATAAATATATTAAGATAAAACGAACAGCAGTACGACCATTACAATGCTATGGTGAAAGATACATCAAAAGTTTCACCATCTAAACTCCCGGGGATATTATACAATTCTCATTTCTTGGTAGTTAGTGTTTTCTTGGCCTTCAAAAGCTATCTACTAACTAAAACATACAAGATTATTTCCTTGCAACAACTATTGCACTAATTGTTGGTACGTCATATAATTCACCTTCTGAATGTCTCAGAAAGTATCAAATATAAATGATACGTTTATAGAAATAAGAATATGCTCATCTGTAATAACATGTACAGTATTTCACACTTCATACTCAAAACGGAGAAACCTCACCCACATAGCATTCCTCAAAATGTGTTGTCCAATAGTGAAAAACTTAATTTCCACCCTTCATGTCATCAGGTGCGACGAAATCAAACATTTGCATCCCCCTCCCAGCGACTGCAATCTGATAACGGTTCCTGAATAAGAAAGCAGACGATCTTATTTAAAGAATATTTTAAGGCAAGGGGAAAGATAGGTAGAGGTAGGTTTTCAGAAAGTGAATGAAAGATTAAAATAAGAAAACCAACAGTAAAGCATGAAAGAAACGATTACCCACCTTCCACGGGCGCTAGCATCCAATGCCTCAGGCTCCGGTACACTAACAACCATATGTTCGTGCTCAATTAGTTTGCCTTGCTGTTCGAGATGCCAACACCTGATGCGTTGGTCAAGACCAGTAGAAAATACCCAACGACCATCTGTCCAAATACCTGCAGACGACACACTAACATCACGTCCAGGTCCATCCTTACATGCAAATGATGATTTTATCATTGGCATTTGACAAGAAAAACTCTGATGGTTATCAATGGGTTTCCAAAAGTCTTAATGGTCTTCTCCGCTTGTCCATCCGTTTGAGGGTGAACAGCTTTTAGGACCCGTTATAGTCATTATGAGTTCTTAGTTATGTCATTTGGGTTGACTGTGAGCATATAATTGGAGAATCTGGTACTATGGCAACACCCAGAGAAAAAGTGAGACACAGTTCAAACTGAATATTCCCAGTGATAATTGGTATCTTATGTGTGGCAATGCATAAAAGAAGAGGAGAGAGATACTATAGACAGGGTTTAGAAGTACATGATTTTACACAAAACACTGCTAACACACATAAAAATAAAACTACTTCCAATTTTTTTAGTCAGTTCGGGTTGTATTGGCTTTATTTGGAGGAGGCTCAATAGTTTGTTATATCAGCTCCAAAAGGATAAGTTACATCAGAATTTATATAGGATTGAACTACGGCAGGGGAAAGGTAAAGAGAAGGGGCCGTTTTGAGTGACTGATTTTCCTGGAAATAATCTTTCTTGGTGCATAAACTAGGGTTAGCCTTCAAAGGCGAGGGTACCCGTTTTTGCTTGTCAGACAGTAACCCATCTTGGTACAGCTTCCAATAGAATCAGAATGACCATGAATATGTAGGCTGATCTAGTAAGGATGAACTCACTGAAATTCCTTCACCCCTTTTTGGTAGCTATGTTTATCACCATTACAATACAACTGCAAATTCAGAACTTTCACTCAACCATCTTCCCATGTCCAGGAAAAAAAAAATCCAAGCACCAACTTCATAAATTTTAGCTCTCTCCAATCTCAAGCCATATCATGTACAACCAGCTCGAAATGAGAGTTCAAAATATTGATTACTAACTACCAATCCAAATCTTTAGCCATAGTTATCAGGGGCTAGCCAACAAGTTCCAGATGATAGTGCCTGTTTACTCTGGGTTTTATTCTTTAATGCTAGGAGAGCGAAAGATGCCGGTGTAGTTTCAGAAGCCTCAAAAAGATAGACACTTGATGGATCAGAAAGAATAAGTTATGGTATTACAATGGTTCAAAATGAGGTTGATTTGAAAAAGCAAAGTAGCTCGAACATTTGGATGGATACAGGGAATGATCCTAATGGAAGTAGCTAGTAGAAATGTACATTAGTTGGATAAGGGCAGAAAGAGCTTCAAGTATTTCCCAATTACTTCTCTTTTCCAAACCTCTGCTTTCTTGTTCCACAGCATTGACGTTAGTAAAAAATGAAAGATAAGGGTGTGGAGAATCCAGAAACATAAAACTCTTTAAGAGTACTCATTTTGTTACGGAAAATATTGAAATAAATCTATGAGTACTCATTTGGATAGGTATTAACAGAAATATAGATTTCTACTGGCATAAAGGACCAAATGAACTTACAAAACTTCTTTTTTACCTTCTTTTTTTTTGAAGAAAAAATTTAATAAAAGCTTACAACATTATCTAATTCGAAATGGCTGGATGAAGCCAATTGAGGATCACATTTGAATGGTTTAAAAACAACATGACACAAGAATCAATTCAAAAGGAAGGGCTGGTAGAAACTTGACACCCAGGGCAGCAGGATGTGAAATGAGAATAGACTGAGCTACACAAAGATCAAATTTGACATACACGGGGCAAACTTTATTTTGTAAACATCGAAAAATAAACTCTGGCTTGTGTACAAGTCACCCAAACATTAAAGCAAGAATTCATGTGATGATTCTTTTTGAGAACCTTCAGAGTAAAGGCCAAATTTTGGGTTTACCCTATCCCTCTTCTATAGTTATTATAATTTTTCTGGACCATAGCACCTGAAAATTCTATCGTGAAAGGTGAACAGCTAGAGCTTTCTGTTGCAGCTAAATGACGCAATGCAAAAACACAACCCAAAACAATAGAAAGAAAATGAAAGACAAGTATGCATATTTTAATGAAAAACTAAATCAGATACCTTTGACCGCAGAGCTGTGAGCTGAGATGATTTTATCACACAGCATAAATTTAATATCATGACTTCCCACTTGAAAATAATGAACACCACCACCTACATTCTGTGATGTGTCACTGCTCTTTTTCTCCGAAGTTGAGCTTTCAAAACTCTGCCTCATAGATGTTGGAAAGAAATCTAATCTCAGACAGTTAAGTGACTGGTCGTCGCCCCCACTCAAAACATAAAATGTAAACCTTGGATCAGATACTTCAGGACCATTTATGTCTGAAACATAAAGGCAGTTGACCCCTGATTGGTGAACATCTTTGAAGACATGCAAGGGACATGCTTTCTCTAATTCTTCCTTAATGCCAGTGGAGGTGTCTGGAGAAGATACATGTGTGTTTTCCACCGAATGAGAAATCCCTCGCAAAGCAAGATGTTGCACATTTTTGTCAGTTCCTGGATCAGTTGTTGCACAAAAACCATTACCTGGCTTTCCCTTTGCAACGGGAACTTCCGACAATTGTTCATCACCTGTTATTTTATTGGAAACCTGACAGCCCAACAATCTCCTCTGTCGTCCACCTTGGCTTCCTCTACCTGTTCGTGGTCTTTTCTGACTGTCTAGACCTTTTGCTATTTGAAGTGCTGATAATTGCCGCATAAAATTTTCAACATGATCAGTAAGATCCCAAAAGGCAATACTACCATCAGTAGATCCACTAATAATAATATACCGACTTCCAAACTGAATATTGCCTGCAAAATCAAGATTTCAATCAGATCAAAAGGACAAGAAACTATACAAGACAGGATTTATCACCAACCTCTGATCACGTGAAGAGGGAAAAATACAGTATATGACCTCTATACAAGAATGTAAATGCAAGTAAAAACCTGTAATTCTTTAGCAGTTGCAACATAAGGATCAGAACCTGAGAAAAACTAACTAGAGGCTTGTTTTGTACCGCCAAAAAGCCATCTGTACAGCGCAGGAGTGCTCACATTTTTTTGCTTACCCTTTCACTTCCCTTTCGAAATTTGGCTTGCTCCCGGCAATTGTTTCAAAAATACCAGTAGACATCTTTTCAAAATCCCGGAAGGCTGACAATTTCTTGGTGCCAATACCACTAAGTCATAAGCACAAACAATCAACATAAAAACTTACTGATCTCTTGGAAAATTTCCTCATTTTGTTAATCATATTTGGCAAGATCCATACTGAAAGATCTTTTTATGCTTTACCAGAATATCTAATTCAATATTGCAAGTGTAATTCCTCGCATATTTTTTTCATAAGTTTATCGGCATTAGTATTTCAGGATAATATTTTTGTTTTGAATTACATTGAATTGCATGATTTTCTCGTAGACATAAATCACACAGTAACATTGTTCTTTATTTATCTACTCCTACTTCTAGCTAGGAAACTTCCCCATTCCACATTCTGCTCCTTTTAACAAAATATATCAAAAATACTCCCTGTATAGATATTAACATGCACAAGTGTAATATGTTTCCATGTTTCTATATAATCTGAGCTCATGATCGCTCTAAAGGAAACTAATATTGCTTGTCCTGGTGCCTTTAATCACTACTTGCAGGGGGTCTGCTAGACACTCTCTATCTCTCTTTTTTATTTTATGAAAAGTTAGAAAAGCTCATCACTCTTATCATGTGCTCGAGGAGAAAATGTCATAATGCCTAAGCATGTCTTCTATATAGTCATGTAGTACTGAGGTTGTCTCTTTCTTACTTGGTACCCCTGGCAAGTGCTTAGGTCTCAAATGTGGATCCACGTCCTCACATGTCTTTACTCCCATCTACACTAATTCTGCAAGATACTCCTTATTTGTCTAATCTTTTTTTAGCTCTATTATCTTGTCTATCACAAACAAATGCACATATGGACCTCACACACAAAGAGGTATGTATCTCTCATTTACACCAAATAAAGCCTCCCCCCTCTCTCAGGTCCTACACATAAGCTGTTTCATCACCTCCCTCAAATCTTCAATTTGTAAAGTGTCAAAGATCAAAAATAGTTAAAAGAAAGTTGTTCTATGAGTTGAAGCTTTGAACAATAAACCAAAATCAAACATCACAAAAACATAAAATAAACACACTTTGTGAAGCATGATATGACAAGTAGCTATGTCAATAATACCAGAACCCATCCTATATCTTTGCTCCCTCTGTGCCATTTTATGTGACGCTCTTTTCTGTTTAGTCTATTCCAAAATGACATTTTCCTATATTTAGTAATAATTTAACTTTCAACTTCCCCTTTTACACTTGACATGATTTTATCACCAAAAAAATGTCAGGGCATGTTTAAGACCGAAAGTTTATAATCTCTCTTTCTTGAACCTTGTGCCTAGCCAAACACCTCACATAGAATTAAAGGGTTGGGGGGGGCTTAAAAGTACCCCCTTCAACGAGTGGAATTCTTGTTACTTCAGAAAGGCAGGTATACACTACTTCCGCAAACTCTAATACAAGAATGTAGACAAGCCCTGATCTCTCATCACTCAAAAGGTGAAGAACAAGGTTGCTAGCAGTGAGGACAGTGTTTCTTAATCAGCATGATCTTAGGTTTGACCAATAAACCAAAATCAAACATCACAAAAACATAAAAATAAACAAACACTTTGTGAAGCATGATATGATAAGTAGCCAAGTCAAAAATACCAGAATCCATCTCATATCTTACTCCCTCTGTGCCATTTTATGTAACACTCTTTTCTTCTTAGTTTATTCCAAAATGACACTTTTCTATATTTAGTAATAATTTAACTTTTAACTTCCCCTTTTACACTTGACATGATTTTATCACCATAAAAATGTAGGGGCATGCTTAAGACCACAAGTTTGTCACTCTATTTCTTGGACCTCATGCCTAGCCAAACACTTCACATAGAATTAAAGGGAGGGGGCCCTTAAAACTTAAAAGTACCCCCTTTGACGAGTGGAATTTGGGTTACTTCAGAAAGGCAAGTATACACTACTTCTGCAAGCTCTAATACAAGAATGTAGACAAGCCCTCATCTCTCATCCCTCAAAAGGTGAAGGACAAGGCTGCTAGCAGTGAGGAAAGTGTTTCTTAATCAGCATTAACCAGTACAGTTACTTCAATGGATCTTGGGTTTGGGTGTTTGCCACTGTCCCAGCCTGTGGTGGTGCAGGCCAAGCCTATCTAAAAGACGCTGAGAAGAAGATCAAGAAGGCTGGTGGTGCCATTGTGCTCACATTTAGCTTTGTTTATGTAAGTTTCAAGATTTTTGTTTATATTCCTGGTTAGAATCAATTAATGGAGAATCAGAATGTAATTACTGGATCTTTGTTGAAATACATTTGGGAACATTACTATGCTCAAAAGGCGATCTTAATACTTGTTAAATATTCCCTCCATCCCATTTTACTAGTCTCAAATTACCTAATTTGATTTCTCCTTTTACTTGTCATTTTTCATCAATCAAGAAAAGACAAAAAAAAATTTCTTTTTTACCCTTAGTATTAATTGTTTTTTCTCCAAATTAAAATGTAAACATCATTTAATAGGGATACTATGATAAAGTAGCCATGTTATTAATTGTTTTTCTTAATCATTGTGCAATGTCAAATTGGGACGAGTAAAATGGGACGGAGGGAGTACATTTGAAAAGAGTTGTTAATCAACTAAACCTTGAACTGAGGGACATGAAGGAACAACGACATGTTGCAAAGCAAGTACTGGAGATGACAAAGGTGTCAGCAAAGCAACATCAAACCTGAAATAGTTATTGGAAAATAAGCAACCAGGTCAGAAACAAGAGAACGTGTTCTCTGCAGAAGGGAATATAAGGTATTGTTACTAGGACATGTTGAGATAATGGACTACATACCAGAGTCGGTAGGGTAACAAAAGAGCTCGTAGTGTAACTGTAGCATCTGAACATGCAACAACTACAAAACAAACTGAACACCTGCAGATGAAATAAACAGGAGGCAATTTGATCATATTCACCTAATTTGATTGAAAATTATGGTGATCACCGTTGATTTACTGACCTGGTGCCTGCAGTTTGAACAAGAAAAGCAGTAACTGCGAGATATCTCCAATCATTTTCACATATATCTGGAATGCATGGTTCTGAATAGCTTCTCTCGTCTTCCGAGGCAAATGATCCGCCCTTTTTGACTGTACCACTAACTTTTTGATTATTTTGTTGTTTTCCATGATTTCTTTCTCTGGTTGGCATATCAGTAGAAAGCCACTGAAATGATGCAGATGATAATGAACCATGAAAACGTAAATCATTTTTAATGTTACACTCTGAGTCAAGGGTTCCTTCCCTTATTCTCATCTTACGTTTTTGTTTCCACGCAGTTACCACCCTTTTTGCACCCACTGATATTAGTAAAGAACAATCCTCTGGGTCCTCTACAAACCATTTTTCACCGTAACCGTTCTCAGGCATGTCATTTGCATCCAGCACCATTCGATGTAACCTTGACACAAAGAATATAGATCTCACAGCTGATCCACCAACATGTTCACCAAGCAGCTTGGAAGTTGACCAATTTTCAATTTCTGAAGCATACCTGAGACATCAGCAAAATAAATAATTTGCCGGAGAACTTCTGAAGTCAAAAGAAAAGCAAATTTGCAGATATCAAGATCTATACGGGGAACTCAATTAGGTAGGAAAATGGTTTAAACAAAATAAAAAATAGTTAAATTTGTTACCCAGGATTAAATAAATGTATCAAAATCAGAAATGGCATCATACCTTGTCAATCGCACAGTTCCATCTTCGCAACCAGTTGCAACCCAAATCGTCTCAGAAAAAGTATCCTGTTTTTCATTTAGGCTGCACGATGGATCTAGAGAGACAAAACATAAGGTATGTATCTCCCTGCCATGGAATTGCAAATGAAAATTTTTGGGATACATCATCCTCTCACTGGTGGTCACCCATTGTCTATGAACATAAATGATTCCATCCTGCAAAGAAAGAGCTATGGTGTGGTCAGAATATTAATCCAGCTATTAGAAGAATTGTTATTCTGGGTAACTATCTAAATATACAAGTCGTGCAATTCTACTTCCCTAAGCATTATGGACTAAACCTACTTTTGCCAGTATGATCACTTCCTATACTCCAAATCCCTTGTGAAACAGGAAAATGATACATTTGGAAAAGAATATACCTTGACATAAGCAAAGCAATTTTTCATCTCTGGTAAATCACCAAGAAAATAAGAATGAGGACGCCTCCATCCACCACAAGTAACTTGCAAAACCTATTCCAGCGTATGTAAGATCTTTATGATGCACAGAAGAGAAGGAGAAAAGGAGGGACATTATATTGACCAATTAGGCAAGAGAGACAACACCTTTGTCTCGGAAATTAAATTCCATATGATAAAGTCTGCTGAAGAAAATCCTATCGCACAGCTGCTGCTAGATAAATCATCATGTTGGTCAGCATTAGTGAAGACTGATTGTATTGTACTTAGCTCTTTCACTTGTTTGATCCCTATGAATTCCAAGTTATAACGACTTCTATCATGTTCAAAGTAGCATATGCACCCATCTCCTCCAGTCTGAAGAAAATAGCAAACAAAGGATAAAAGCTACTGCATTAGACAACACAATCACATGTTCTTGGCACAAGTACTTTCAAGCCATGAATCCAAGAAATCTCTAATATTAATGGCATATGTATATGTAATAATTTGAATGCATGTCGTCGTACATAATCGAAACTGAAAAAAGAGTCATCTTTCTTTCTTCCTCGTCTTTCGGTACACAAAAGATACGCCACGAACAAATATTGAATTATAATATCACAAGAAACAGAAAATGTGTTTTTCTCGACATACTTAGTGTATTTATTTTCTGTTTGAACCTACACCCATTCAACTTAACTTTCTTACTTTATGTTGAAGTAGATTTTTATGCTCTAGTGTAGACTTATATGATGGCAATTCTGAACATTTATAATGGACAAAAAGATAATAAGGCAATCGGGAGGTAGGATTTTCGTCAAAGGGGTTCGAAAAAGAAAAAGTAAGCATGCCAATAGTGCTGGCAAATGTGTGGGTTGGATTAGGTACGAACGATCGAATAAAATATGAAAGATCTTATACACACCAACCAAACCAACAACCAAACGACCCCTTATGAACTCACAACCAATATTTATATTTGCCCATGAGCCAAGGCAAAGGACTTGACATAAATAGAAGAAATATCATTGTGTCACCATAAAGTCAGAAATTTAAATCATGGTTACACGCAAAACAAAACATACAAATAAAATTGATTTATTTAAACTCTTTTTCAAATAGTGCATAGCGAGATTAACGATTTGAAATATTAAACTACTCATGAATTCAATAATTTTTATCTAAATTAAATATTTATATCGGAAAGTTTGTTAAATATATAATAATATTTGGATTGAAATCAATTTACTGATTGAGTTATCACTACATATTTATTTCAAATTTAAATAAAAGGCCATAAATTTAAATTTTCGAATAAATTTATAATAATAAGCAGCAACAACAACAACAAAAAAACCCAGTATATTCCCACATAGTGGGGTCTGGGGAAGGTGGAATGTATGCAGTCCATACCACTACCTCCGAAGAAGTAGAGAGGTTGTTTCCGATAGACCCCCGGCTCAGGACATTGACAGAAAAAAAATCGTCATAGAACAAGAAACGAGATATAATAACAGAGATACAACACCCACAAGGAAATACTATATACTAACAAATCAAAGGCACACACCTCCCCCAAACCCACCTAACTAGAAGCTCCAACCTATGTACAAAGCCCTACGACTACTAGCCAAGCTACCCAAAGTACTCCTAACTACTGACTACGACTCATCCACACACACCAGCCCTCTATCTGAATATGCGTCCTCCATACCTTCTTATCTAGGGTCATGTCCTCAGTAAGTTATAACTGCTCCATGTCACTTCTAATCACCTCTCTCCAGTATTTCTTTGGCCTACCCGTACCTCGCCTAAAACCATCCAAGGCCAACCTCTCACACCTACGAAATGGGGCATCAGTGCCCCTCCCATGACATGCC
Source organism: Capsicum annuum (assembly GCF_002878395.1). NCBI lineage: Eukaryota > Viridiplantae > Streptophyta > Magnoliopsida > Solanales > Solanaceae > Capsicum > Capsicum annuum. Next base: position 158,016,872 of record NC_061111.1, on the reverse strand, counting down.
CAAACCATCTCAACCTCACTTCCCGCATTTTGTCCTCCACCGAAGCCACCCCCACCTTCTCCCGAATAATCTCATTCCTAACCTTGTCATCCCTAGTAAGACCACACATCCACCGCAACATCCTCATCTCCGCCACCTTCAACTTTTGAATGTGAGAGTTCTTGACTGGCCAACACTCTGCTCCATACAGCATGACTGCAACATTGTAGAATTCACCTTTCAGCTTGGGAGGCACCTTCTTGTCACACAGAACCCCTAAGGCGAGCCTCCATTTCACCCATCCTGCCCCAATACGATGAGAGATATCCTCATCAATCTCTCCATTCCCTTGAATCATAGCTCCAGGATACTTAAAACTATCCCTCTTACAAACCACCTGAGAATCCAACTTCACTACCACCTCGTCCTCCTGCCTTAAGTCATTAAATTTGCATTCCAAGTACTCCGTCTTGGTCCTACTCAACCTGAATCCTTTGGACTCCAAGGTTTGTCTCCAAACTTCCAATTTATCATTAACACCTCCCCCCATCTCATTAATCAAAACTATATCATCCGCAAAAGCATACACCAAGGCACTTCTCCTCGAATATGTCGCGTTAACACATCCATCACCAAGACGAATAAAAACGGGCTAAGAGTTGATCCCTGATGCAACCCTGTCAAAACAGGGAAATGCTCTGAATCTCCCCTTACTGTCTTCACAGGAGTTTTTGCCCTATGATACATGTCCTTAATCAATCTGATATACGCCACTGGGACCCCTCTCACCTCCAAGCATCTCCACAGAACCTCTCTAGGAACTTTGTCATACGTCTTTTCCAGGTTAATGAACACCATGTGCAAGTCCTTCTTCCTCTCCTTATATTGCTCCACCAGTCTCCGCACCAGGTGAATTACCTCTATCGTCAAGTGACCAGGCATAAAACCAAATTGATTCTCAGAAATAGACACGATCCTCCTCAACCTCCGCTCAACCACGCTCTCCAAATCTTCTTCATGTGACTCAACAACTTAATACCCCGGTAGTTGTTGCAACTCTGAATGTCACCCTTATTCTTATATAAAGGAATCATCGTACTCCATCTCCACGCCTCGGGCATCTTTGCCATCTTGAAAATCCCGTTAAATAATTCGGTTAGCCACCTTAAACCAGCCCCACCAGTAAACTTCCAAAAACCTACTGGAATCTCATCAGGCCCCGTCGCCCTACCTTTTTGCATCTTGCGAATAACCTCTCTGACCTCCTCCACCTTAAAATGCTGACAATAGCCAAAATCACAACACTTCTCTGAGTGTTCCAACTTCCCTAACGCAATGTCTCTGTCCCCCTCATCGTTCAAGAGTCTATGAAACTACGATTGTAATTTTTTCTTAATGTGAACATCCTCCACCAATACTCTGTCGTCCTCCCCCTTGATGCACTTCACTTGATCAAGATCACAACCCTTACGCTCTCTAGTCTTAGCAAGCCTACACAACCTTTTTTCCCCGCCTCTCTTCTCTAATCCTGCATACAAGCTCTCAAACGCAGCTGAAATAATTGATATGTGAATAACAATGAGAGGAATGTTAAAATATATATAAAGATTGAGAAATAAGGAATTTAGGGGTCGTTTGGTAGGAAGGATAAGGATAACTAATCCTGGGACTAATTTAGAAGAGGAGCTTATTCCATGTTTGGTTGGGACAAAATACATGGAATAACTCATTAAGAAATTTAGGGGTCGTTTGGTAGGAGGGATAAGGATGACTAATCCTGGGATTAATTTAGAAGAGGAGCTTATCCCATGTTTGGTTGGGACAAAATGCATGGGATAACTCATCCCGGAATTGTAGTGGTTTTCTTATCCTTCCTTAGGGGTGGGATAATTAATCCCGAGATAGCCCAGATTAGTAATCCTGGGATAACTTGTTTTCCTACCACAAGACCCCTTATAGTTGGTATACTGTTGTAAGAGTTGTTTGTCTAATTATAGTTGGCATACCAGTAGGACACCCACACGACTGAAGGCTCAAAATCCAAGAAAATCTGTATCCATCAAGAATGAAACTCAAACAAAATAGGAAAATTTGAACCCCTTTACCGCTGAACATAAGTCTATAATCTTATTCTAACAATGAATTCTACTTTAATTTAAAAATTAAAATACCAACAAAATTATGCTAAATGAAAAAAAAACATAAAATAATTAGAAAATAGATAATACGAAGAAGGAAAAGTTGGGAAATGAAATATAAATAATATAAAAGATATATTTTTAAAAAATATTAGAATAATAAAAATAAAAATATTAGAAATAAAAAAAATGTAAAAATAAAAATAGAAATAAAAAAGCAACCAGCTTGTAATTACACCATGTAATTTTTACCAGCAATTCACAGCCCCCCACCCCCCCGGTTAAATTAGATAATTACCCCCTGTGAATTACACCCAATTACCTGTTGACCAAGTAACTACCTGCAAAGTTGTTCGGACTCGGGTGCGGATCCGAGAATTGAATTCATCAAAATTTAAATTTTAAGATACGAGGGTGTGAATTCGAGTATGGATACGAGGGCAGGGATTCTACTTTTTCAATTTCAATTAGGAATACTATTAAGAATTTTGTTATTATACGTACTATTAAGACTACTTTTCAATTAGTAGTACTATATAAATATATATTATTATAATATATATTGATTCTTTTTAAATTCTAAAGAATAAAAAGTATAAAACGACTGACATCATATTTTATTATATTGATTCTTTTTATATTCTAAAGAATAAAAAATATAATACCCCGACATTGTCTCTTTCTTCCCCAAGACGTCGAAATCGTTGTTTCTTTCCCCTAGCTACGACGGCGGCGGCAAGTTGTAAAATACACGTACGAGTGTCTCTTACAGTGGTCGACCTGGAAAAAGTATGGCCGATGACTTCATCGGCGACTGTAAAGTTGACAAACAAATCCAATTTTCAATTGTCTGGTTCGGCTGGGAAGAAAGAGACAGTCGTACTTCTAGTTCGGGTAGGAAGAAAGAGACGGTGTCGGTATAGAAGTACTAAAATATAAAAAGTTTTAATATAATAAAATATGATGTCGGCTGTTTTACATTTTTTATTCGTTAGAATATAAAAAGAATCAATATATATGGTAAAATAATATATGTTTATATAGCACTCCTAATTGAAAAAGTACTCCTAATAGTATGTATAATGACGAAATTCTTAATAGTACTCCTAATTGAAATTGAGAAAGAAAAATTTTTAGTTGAATCCCCGCACATGTATTCATACTTGGATTCGCACCGCCGAATCTTAAAATTTAAATTTTGACGAAGTCGACTCTTGGATCCGCACCCGTCTCAGATACCCGCACCCGAGTACGAGCAACTTAGATTTTCCCCCAAAATTTTTCTTGATTTTGGTCAACGTTTTCGGATTCATTTGACTGAATCCGAGACACACCCCCACCAATGTTGGTGCGCGTCAAGACGGGTTCGACGGCAAAATCGAAGAGTCCGCGCAACATAGATTACCTGACCAACCAAACATGTCAAACTGTGTAATTACACCCAATTACACTAAATCCAATTCCCAAGGAGGTTTTCCAAATAGGCCTTTAATACAGATTTTTGTCATTGCTTTACACTAAGTTCTGATTTAGTTTTTGAAAGCTTTATCATATAAAACAACACAAAAGGCCTAAAAATGAAATATCAACAGATCCTTAAACTCAACAAAATCTCAAAGAGAGAACAAAAATATCACCTTAAACCCAAGCATGAATTCGTTTAGGGGTTGTTTGGAAACCAACTTGGTAATTGAAATTGGTGTAATTACCAGGGTAGCAATTACACAATCTAATTACACAGTATAGTAATTACAATGACATGTTTATTTGTCATAATGTAATTACATGCACACTATTTTGGTTACACAAGTGCAATTACACAGTTAGATTATTTTTTAGAAATTATATTCAAATGATGTGTCTTTTAAATGATATTAAATTAGGCATTTGAAATACATATTGCCTCTTGAAAATATATTAATTAATAAACATATATTTTTAACTAATATTATAAAAAATAATTGATATATATTTTTCAAACTAATAATATTCTGATTTATTCAATTATAAATAATAAAAAGTACAATTTTTTAAGAACATCATGGAATGCATGTTTAACAAAAACATTATTATTATAAATATAATAACATAAAATTATTCAAATATTTGACCCAAAAAAATCAATTAATGAATGGCATGCATGTGCAATAACGAATCAATACTACCAAAGCGAATAAATTGAAATAAAAAATATAAAATAAATTCAAAATTCAAAAAGGAAAGTTTATACTCGCAACGATGAAATTCTACTTTAATTTAAAAACTAGAATAATTATGTGGTTATGCTAAATGAAGAAAAAAATGTGCGCAATAACATGAAATCAAAGCAAGTAAATGTTGGAATTGGAGAAGAAAGAAAATGAAAGATAAATAATGAATTATGAAAAATATATTTTTAAAAGAGAATAAAAATAAAAAAAATAAAAAAGATACAAAATAAATTAAAAAGAAAAGATTAAAATAAAAACAAAAAGAAGAAAAAAAAAAATTAACCTTGTAATTACCGGCAACTCTCACCTCCCCTGAGAATTGGAGAGTGTAATCACACCCTCCCAATTACACCCACTTTCCTGCTAACCAAGTAATTATTTGGCCAAACAAACAGGTCAAACTATGTAATTACACTCAAATCCAATTCATAGTAGCTTTCTAAATAGGCCCTTAATGTCATAACTAGTAGAAACGAATAATCATTGCAAGACGAACTAGTAGAACCGAATAAGCATCCAACTAAGGTCTTACCGAATGAATTTCAAGTTGTGTAGGACTAAAACTAGCAATGGAGATGCTACACACAGTTGATATTCCATGAGCTCCTCTGAAATAGCTGAGGGGACTTATATTTATTTCGGAAGCTGTCGACATGCTAAATAGAATGTCTCTTTGCAATGGAAATAGCAAAAGATTACCATGAACGTCACCGCACACTAGTACCTACAAAAAGGAAATAGATTTAGAATCTTGTAACTTACCTTAAGTGATATTTCATCGTAATGGGTTGTTCAAACTTGAAACAGACAAAGTCGAGGTATATTATTGTCTTGCAGAGCTATAAAAGGAGACATAACATATTTGAAGCAACTCCCTCTTTTAGGAACATATGGGATGCCTGGGACACTCAATTTGTATGGAGGAACTTCATCTTGAGAATCAAATAGCATAGTAATTCAAGAATTATTTGGGACAACATAATTTGTTCAGAGTAGTACAAATACTACTTATAGTAGAAGACACGCACAATGCAGTAAAGAAGCCATATGCACGGTTCTTTTAGCTTACTCTGTCCCAATTTGCTAGTCTTTTCTTGACTAGGCACGAATATTAAGATCAAAGTTGATAATATGATTTCTTTAATATTTGTTGAGAATCCCGGGAGCTGGGCCAAACTTTGACCTTCATGTCAGAGAATATAGGAGAAGGACAACTTTGTATTAAGGATAGAAGAAGTCCGGAAAAAATTTGGCGGTATTTAAAATGCATTAAAGCTTTTCATTTTTCATTTTAGGAAAATGAGCGCTTTGGAAAAATCTACAAAGGAAGTAACATAGGCATTCGCAAAAGAGGGAGTAATACTAAGAAAATGTTTGAAGCCATAGAGGACAAGTTTGAAGCAATAGAGAGAGAGAACAAATTTGAAGCCATAGAGAGAGAGAGAGAAGGAACAATTGGCTAATAAATTTCACAATACATGAACTGTAAAGGATATTGACCTCATTCTCTGCTGATGCATCCAAGCACATTATCCGCATTCCAAAGCATGAGCGAAATTCTGCTATTAAAGATACACAACACCTTCTCATGACATTGTAAGAAACAGAGGGCAAAGGATTGAACAGCCTCCATAATTTCAATGTGCCTCTAGGATCCGAAGTGAAGAGGAACCTACGAGATAAGCTCATCAGCATATATGGCTTTTACCAGATCAGACACGTAAATGATAAAATTATCCCTGATATTTTTCAACCAATAGATACAGATTTTATCAAATATATGTGTTCGTAGGCGTGTGTTTGTAAGTCCACGCCAATAGCATACTAATGGTACTGAAAGACAAGATCTTGTTTGTCAAAAGTCAACAAGAAGTAGACAACATAGACTTATAAAATTTTCATCAATTTTCTATTTAAATGTCACGAACATTCTTCTGGCATCATCATAACTTACATTGGTCCCAAAGATTTGCACCAATAAGTTCCAAGTAGTTGCCTCTCTGGTTCAGCTGACCATGTAGACGTGAGTTCAACTCTAGGATTCAAGACATCACCAACAACTTTGGCGATCATCATAGTGCCTTTACCATTGCCAACAGCAACCCAATTTACAACATCTTTAGTAACATTAGAGCAGCGCGACAACAAATCCATGCAAATTATTGGTCCTTCCTCTCCAATATGGAGAAGTTCAGTCCATTTCACATCACCAGCATCATCTAATTTAGAATGGTACACATATCCATTGTTTGTGGCAACATAAAGAGAATCTTCTCGAGAAAAATGCAAGCATCTTACATATTCGCTTTTGCTGCATGAAATTTGATAAAGCCAACTGATCAGTCAATAAGCACTTAGAAATCATGTGCACAAGTGAGAACAAGTAAGTTGTCCAGAACTAAGATAGGACGCGTTGCATGAGCAATATAAGAGAATTTTCCTGAAAATTGAAAAATACAACTTGCTTTTTGAAAAGTATCCCTGCAAAAAATATAATACATCAGGACGAAAGTTTTTTTTAAAAAAACAGTGGTTTCCGATCAGCTTGCACTCACCTCGACCATTTCACTGGATACCTGCATCCTTCCACTAGGACAAGAATCAGGTATCCTGCCAACCAAGTTTTAAGCAGATTGGAAGAAATCTCCTAACTTTTTTGTCTCTAAAAGATTTGAAACTTACAGCCGCAACTAATTTAACATAATCTTTAACTTCCCCCTCACACAAGATACACACTCTAGGGATAAACAAGATGAGCTTCAGTGGCTTATTGCTACAAGTACAGGAAGAAAAATGAACTTTGAAAATCATCACAGAGAAATTGCAACATTAGCTATACCTGTTCATGAGGCCATTATGCTCTCTAAAATTTGGAATATAAAGAATAAAATCCGCCTTTTGAACAGTTGAATCTTTTACTTCCACAGTACCTCCTGCTGACCCATTAGAAAACGATGCTTGCAGACGGTGTACTTTTATTGAAGAATCAAACCCCGCAGTCACAAGGAGTGCTGCATCAGCATCATAGAGACATCTCCAGATCCCTCTCCCACTGTACCAATAAAATGTGAAATGGTATTTATATCATAAAGCCAGTATATTCTAAGCTGTAGACCGCAAGAAAATCAACTACACAATAAATCATGAAGTCACTTTAATGAAATAAAAAATGAAAAATAATGATTTAATTGGTACTGTAATGTAATTAAAAAGTCACTTTCATTATGAACCTTTCCTTTCACTTACACGTGCTCTTTGATTCTTGTAAGTTGTATGCCATCCATTCCCCATACACGACATGTGCAATCCTCGCCAGCAGTTACGATTAACTAAGCAGAGTCCCATATAGACAGACAAAGCCAAATACTTAGAAGTGATCCTCACATGTCCGCATTTGAAGGAAAGGAATGCATAAATTCTTGATTAACCATCACAAGTACAGTTATACAATAAAAGTTACCACATAGAATCATCAAATAGAAAATATCCCCCTTATGAAGAGCCCAGAACTGTCTGATAGAGGAACACTACATCTGGCATTGAATTCACAAACAACAACAACAACAACAATTTACCCAGTGTATTCCCACCTAGTGGGGTGGGGTCTGGGGAGGGTAAAATGTACGCAGTCCATACCACTACCTCCAAAGAAGTAGAGAGATTGTTTCCGATAGAATTCACACACAAGAAAAAAAAAAAAAGCATCACTGGTTGGGCTCTCTTGACTTGCCAAAATACCGTATCAGTTGCATTGTCTTCATTATCAATATGAAAATAGAAGATTTTGGCTTGCAATGATAGGGTGCTACACTTGATTACAGATAGGCTTTTTGGTTATTTCATGCTTGTTAGATTGTTCCCCAAGTATTAAAGTAAAGTCGATTGGAAAGATAGAAGTATCCATATTCATATCGATATTCTTGTGAGATCCCAAAAAGGAGCAGCTCTAAACAATTACATCATTGTGGAGTGTCAGCCTACATAAAATGTGACTTCATTGTGGAGAACAAGTTTAACCAAAACACAATCTTCTCCTCCACTTTTTACAAGCTATTCCATCTATCCACATATAAATTCCCTATTTTGAGAATAAAACTCCATCAGTTCTGAAGGGTCTATCAGACAAGTTTTTTGAGCTGACTAGCTATATTCGCCTGTCAACCCTAGCCATAACAGTGCTTCAGGCAATTTTTATGGCTTTATAATAAGGTTGCAGAGTTACTTTTAATATCTGCAGATGCAGACAGTGCAGTACTTTAGCATGCTCAAAAGCATATTCCCCTACGCTGTGAAAGTGAATTAAAAAGTACTGTCATGAACAGGAACTTACAGAGTCAAATATACAGCAGTCCCATATTCTAGCACTGTGACCAAATAAGACTGAGTCGTCAACCACGTGGTTGGGACCATCAGCACCAAGCGTCCAGATACGAGCGCTGCACTAACAAAAAAGAAGAATACAACACCTAAATCGCTGACAACATGGTTCAATGGCTCAATATATACATAGGTGTCAATAACAAAAATCTGAACCTGCGATCATCAGAGACAGATACTAGTTTAAATCCATCAGCCGACCATGCAAGGCGGAAAATTGAACCTTCGTGTCCAGTTAGTTTACATATATTTATGGCTTCATATTGCTGATAAGGAAGCTGGAGATCCTCATAATTGGCCAAAACTAAAGGGTCTTCAGTAGGACTTCCAATAACATCAGGACCAGCTTTGCGACCCACTTTCCAAACAAGAACCTGCCAAACTCAGGTCAAGAAAAATAAGTGCCTCTTGTAACACATGCAGATATCAACGAGCACAAAAAAGGCGTAACAACATTGAACAGTGCCATTTTTACAAAAGATTAGGTGATAATTTTGTTCTGATAGAAACTGTAGTCACAAGAGAGACTCATACAGGCTATAGAGCATATCTTCAGTCACTAAACCAAATTTAGCGAAAACTGCAGGAAAAAAAACCATATTATCTGCTTATAGTATGCAAAAATATCCAAAAGGAAGTTTTTCAGGAACACAGTCTACAAAGTGCAACAGAAACTTTTAAATAGCGGCCCAAGGCTTAGTCCAAGTGGCAGAAGTTGAGGGACTTATGACTTAAGTCACAGACTCTAAACCTGGTATTAAGTGGAGAAGAGTAGAGGGGCGGCCAACTATTCCCGAGTCTTGAGGGTGGTTGTTGGTTTTAAAGGTTACCCCAGACGGATTTCTCGATCATTAAAAAAATAAAAATCGAAACAGTGTATTTAGCTTTTCTGAAAGCAGAACAATTTTAACCATGTGTTTTATGAGTGAGGGAGTAAGTCAAAAAATTGGAAGCGTGGAAAAGTAATAAGCAAAGGTTATAGGATTAAAACATGTCGACACAAAATATACATTCTAGTGAAGTCTATAAGTAGAGACAAGAATGGTGGTGCCTAAATGCAACCAATTAAAATATCTAGGCTTATTCTTCAAGGAAGATGGCATGGTACATGAAAATGTGATACATAGAATTAGAACAAAGTTGTTGAAATAGAGGAGTGTCATGGAAATGACATGGCATAGAATGATACCTAAGAAAGTAAAGGCAAATTCATGGTATAGGTGAGAAACAACAACAATGTTGTATAAAATAGAATGTTTAATTGGTACAACCAATATATCCACGAGATTAGTGTCATAAAATTAAAAATGTAAAGGTGGAAGCATGGTCATACAACATTAGCAGATGATCAGAACAAATTGAGGGTGCAAATAGCACTATGGCCATTTCTATGTAAACTTCCATATGCACTGACCCAAAAGTATGATATCAAGATTATTGTAGGTGATAAAAATAGAAGGGGGTGCAACAGCACACATAAGGATTGAATGAGAGGTGGTCGCCTGAAATTATTTAGACATATCCCACATAGGGCCTTCATATGCATTGGTCTGTAGGTGCAGTTGTCAGATGAGTTACAAAAAGAGAGGAGATAAACCTCAAATCACTTCTATTTTTTAATAACGGCAGACCGGCTTGCATGCACCTTGATTATTCCACCAAGTACTTGCAACCTCTCACCAACAAGGATATCGAGTAACTTTGTCCACCAAGGCTCGGAAAACGAAAAAACAAAGGAATGTTGTTTGTCTCTAATGAAATTCAATCAGTCTCCAGGTCGGCACCCATTTCATTTACCAGAACCTCAAAATAGGGTTTGAAATACAAATCACTTGGGCGAAATTGTCTCAAGAGACCTATAATCTCCTGAATTTGCATATTTTAAAAAATATATATAATACAATAGAAGTAAAGGATCTGTGTAAATGATGTCAGCTAGTTCAGAATAAGAATTTGTTGCAGTTGTAATGCAAACATTACGTTGGGTATTTTTCAAGAGTTCTTCTATTCTTGTATGTCTGTGTGGGAGTACATTTGATTTAAAGAAAATCTAGCTTTAGAGAATCCCTTACTTGCCATAAAAAACAAATATTTGAAGTTGGAACAAATTAAGCCTAAATGGAACAGAATGGACTAATAATTCATCTGGCCCACCCCAACTATTTTAGCATTTGACACTATATCAATTGATTATATAATTTATCTAGAGATAAAATTGCGGTCAAAAATTATCAGAAGGTGATGGCAAAAATATCTTTGACACAAATGAACATATATGCAATGTATCAAGATACTCCTAAGTTTGGACAAAAGTACTGGAAGAAGGGGAATATGATAAGATAGAGAGTGGGGAAAAGGATAACCAAATATTGGTACCTCATTAAAGATAGTTCCAGATGCCACCTGGAGAGATCCAACATCTTCGCCCCAAATCCTCATGGAGTACAATAAACACCTCTCTAAAAATGAGATGAAGAGGAAAAGTCAAAAGCATGAACCCTGGCATCTATGGTTGAATTAAGTCTCCTAATTAACAATAGAACAGCTAGCATTGTCACTGGTATGCATTGCTTTTATCTGCAACAACCACTTAGCGCTCAAAAAATAAACAAAATGAAACTGAAAAGATGATAATTAACAAACCAACCTGAGCATCTTACTCTGGAAAGCAGAGAACATCTCAACATATCCCAGATATTCACAGAATTGTCACTGCATCCTATAGCAAGACAATCACCACCATCGTTTGAAGAAGTAGCACCATCCCACTGCCACCACATGTTAAATATCATAATAAGCATGAATCCCTCAAAACATTTAAGGAGACATCACAGGAGGCACCTACTTCATAACTTAGGAAAAAGTTTACCTTCAAAAAGCTAACATCCAAAACCCAATGAGTAAACTTAGGCAGCAGGAGCACGAGACTTAAAGTCAAATGGAAACATGTTTGTTGCTCAGTTTGAGAATTAGAAACCCTTTGGATTTGCAAGCTGAAAAGTTTAACTCTCCTTTCACCATAGACTGCAATCTTGAAAGTAACAGGTGAATCCGAGAAGTGTTCATTAAATGCCTGCAAAGAAACTCCATGCACACGAATTCCGTCAAAGACATCAAATGATCTTATCAATTTCCCAATCGTCAAATCATAGACGAGGATTTGTGAACCAGTTCCTGCAGAGACATTAATTTGTACGCTTACAACCAATTCACTTGAAATATAGTATCGAAGAATAACAAAGTGCTGCATTTTGCAGGGCATTTACGACATGACCCAAATAAGCCTCACTCACGGGTATTTGAGCAATTCTTCCAGTTGATTTTACATAACTTCCTTCTTGTATCAACAAAACATCGCCCATTAATATAACACCAACATTATTTGATTCCAAATTCTGAGCAATGCCTATTGTATTCTCTTCAAATTATAGTAATTCACCTGCCCATTACTTCATCAAGATGTAAAAATATGAGCAATGCCATCGCCTACATGAACTATGTACCGGTGTTTAAACTCTTTACTTCTCTATCTACAATCTTGTTCTTCGATTTCTATAACTATCTATTGTTTCATGTAATTTGGGTGGAGTAATATTTTGTCGTGGTACTTTCTACTACTATTTGTTGTTAGCTATTATCTATTGTCTCTTGTACTTTCATTACTTCCTTTTCTAAGGCTTTTTTTTTTGTCTTGAACCGGGGGTCTACCAGACAGCACACTCTACCCTTCCAAACCCCACTTTGTAGGACTACACAGGATATGTGGTTGTTGTTGTAATACGTTCGCCGATAATATTACTAATTTCGTCAGCTCGAATAGTTACCCTGATTCTTTCTTCATTCCTTTTTGAACCAAAAAAATAATATTTCTGATAACATTTCAAATCGTGTACCGCCTAATCTGAAAGTGGAAACAAATTACAATATCTTAAATTAATATGTTCTGACGTCATCGCCACCTATTAACAAAAAAAAGGGATTATTTTCATGTGCTCAGGCCCGAAGAATAAGAACCAAACTAACAAGTGAGGAGCATGTTGCGTAACTAAAACATCACATATGTTCAACAAACTGAACATGTGTTTGATTTCAGAAGAAAGAAAAAAAATTAACGAACTTCGTGTGGGAAGGAAAGAGAACGAACCAGCTAGAAGAAAAGGAAGTGAAGACAAGTCGGGAGGAAGGTGTAGAAAGCAGAGTGCAGAGATTTCACCAAGGTACTGCCCCCTCTGCAGGCGGCTACGGCTTTGCCCCGCCATGGTTGGAGGACGGCGGTGGCAGCTCCGATTCACTACTACTGGCAGTCGGCAATGCAACTGGAGATGTTCCTTTTGCGGCAATGTTCAAAATCAAATGCTAATGGTCAATGGGCTAGCATTGTTAATTCGTTTTTCGAAAAGTGGCACATACAGCCACGTTTGGGCAACTGGACCAAAATAAATCAAAAAATTAAAAAATTGATCAAAATAAGCCACTTATTTAAAAAGTTATCAAAATAAGCTAAATTTAATAATTTATTACATTTTTTACTTTTTTTCTTAAAGATCAACTAATAGAATTGACTTTTTAAAAAACATAAAAAATTATTATGTTTTACATATTTATTTGTAAAACGTAATAATTTCTTACATTTTGTCAGAAAAATATATAAAATGTAAGAAATTCTTACGTTTTACACGAAATTCAAAATAAGAGAAGGACAGTGATTTGTCACATCATTAATAAAGGTCACTTTTCTAAAAATTTTCCTATAACATAAAAAACTTATATTTTTAATTTTTCCAGCAACTTAAGGTGATCCCCCACACTTTTTCCACTTATTTACTTTTTACTTCTTTTTTAAAAAAAAATTATGAGTCTTATTAACCCCTAAACAAAGCTTACTTTATTACTTCCTTTTTGCCCCCATTTTTCATAAGAGTTGGTTAATTGTTCTACCTGTCATCAAGTAAACACTCATGACAACGCTTGCATGAATAGAAATTTGTTTCATGGTTGATATTTTATGTAACATGTGATTCCCTCTATTCCTAGACCCCACTTTGTGAAAACACAATGGTTTGTTGTTGTTGCTGCATGTGATTCTCTCTTTCTTACATTTACATTCTAAAACTTTGTTGATAACTGAGGATCGACCAAAAAAAAAAATTACTACTTTAAGTGGAAAAAGTAAGGATGGGGGACCACCTTAAGTTGCTGCAAAAAGTAAAAAACGTAAATTTTTCTTATGTTGTAGGATAATTTAAAAAAAAATGACATTTATTAGTGATGTGACAAATCATTGTCCTTCTCTTACTTCGAATTTCATGCAAAACGTAAGAGTTTCTTACGTTTTACCTATTTTATTAATAAAACGTAAGAAATTCTTACATTTTACAAATAAATAAGTAAAACATAACAATTTCTTACGTTTTTAAAATAGTCAACTCCGTTAGTTGATCGCTAAGAGAAAGGTGAAAAACGTAATAAATTATTACGTTTAGCCTATTTTGGTAACATTTTAAATAGGTTGCCTATTTTGGTCACTTTTATTATTTCTTGGCTTATTTTGATTCCGAGTTTTGTTTGTGGAGTCCTATTTAGTATTTAGGTTATGACCAATAATTTTTCTACTTTTTTTTTTTTGGTTAAATAATTTTCAACTCAAACATACATAATTTAAACTACAAAATTTATGTTTGAAATAACTTCTTTTTTTTTTTTTGGAAAAAGGATCAAACTTATCTCTTTACTTTGAAAATTTTAATTAGATATATACCTTTTGTCATACTTTGAGATCAAATTTATCATTGTTGTCATATTTTCAGAAAAATTTAGCCCTCTATTTTAAAAATTGGCTAAATATACCTTCGTCGTGCTTTGGAGTCGAATTTATCCTCGATGTCATACTTTGTGGTCAAATTTATTCTCGCTGTTAAGAAATTTTTCACAGATACTATTACTTTAAAGAAAAACCTAAATCAACCTTAAATGACTCATTTTTTAAAATAAAACACATCATAATCTAATTGACCGATGCGATCCAAAAGAATACACAAATAATATATCTTTCCCTCAATTCTGTTGGTCAAATTTTTTCAATAAATAAATATACTTTTCTTTCAACGTACAACACTGGTAGGTTGTTTACAAATTAATAAAACATAAAATTAAATGGGATAACGCAAAAGTATAGAACTAAAGCAAATGTCTATTACAAACTCTACTCCTGTTCCAGTTACGTTCAAATTTTAAAATTTGGTATGCAATTCTATGTGCATCTAGATTCTAAATGGCATGATGAAAAATTTGTGTAGATTCAAATTGTATATAAAGATATAAGAATGAAGATATGTCATGACTGGTACATAAAGGGACATCTTAACTCAATCATCCAAAGAAATATCTAGTGAGCCTAATTAGTTGCATTTGACCGCTAAGTGTCAATTTTCATGATCTCTACACTGATGCAGATCTATGAACTGAGGGAGGTATATTTGTTTGTGTTTGCACTGATGCAGCTCCATTTTTCATGAGTTATGCACTGATAAATATCTAGTGGCTTAATCTCATTGAAAAGAATTGATCAAGAGAACTGAGAGAGATTTATTTGCTTGTGTCTTTTTTGTGGTTTGAGTCGCGTAGACTAGATTAGATTAGAGTGTGTTTGTAACACCCCAGCCTTTTTTATGCTTAAAAAGTACATGAAACGAGTCTTTAAGACCCCAATATTGAAGATAGACCTCCTAGGATTGGGTTTGAGTGGGTTGAGGGCATTTTTAGGCTTAGAAAAGATCTTTGCATCGCGAAATAGGCAATCTGCAGCAGCCTCGCGATAGGCTACTGCCTCGAGTTTGCATTGGGGTCCGTGCCACGAACCTCATTGTCGCAAATCTCCTGGTTCGTGATGTGGGTCACATCGCAACCCCCTTCCCATGCGTCAAAATTATTCTGTTTTTAGTATATTTTAAGGGCATGGGGTCTTTTTACACCCTTAGTCATTTCAAAACCCTTATTTACGAGTTTAGGACCTTAAAAATATTTTTACACCTCAGTAATTCCCTAATCATCATCCAATAGCAAGAGAGGATAAAACTACCTAGGGTTTGAGAATTCTAAGCTTTAAGAGTCAAATTACGTTATGTTCTCTCCATTTCAAGGCATGTAGAACTATCCTAATCTCCATGGGCATAAGTATGTTGATTTTAATAATCCCAATATCATATATGTATGAATTAAAGCTTTGAAATTAATTGAAAAGCATGACTTACGAAGCCACTTCATATGATGGATTGTGTATTTACTATGGGGTTTTGATAAACTTGAGATTGATTTATGTACATACGTTATGGTTTTTGAAGTGGTTGAGTTGTGTTTTATAATAAGAATTATGTGTTTTACAGTCGTTGTGGGTTCTTAAATGAATATGGAAAGATTGATATTTCAAATGCTCTTTTATTAAATTATTGTTTGATTCCTTATATGATTTTCCATAGAGCACTTAATGTATTTTGAACAAATGCCTTTGTTTCTTATGAAACTTATGTAAATTATGAAAGAGATGACCACCTAAGATTTATGTTTTGAAAGGAATGTGTTTTGCCTAAACTTGTATGCTTATTCCAAAAGAGAACATTTTTATGCTATTGAAATCATTTTGGTGGTCAATAATTAGTTTTTTTTTTATTAATAAGAAGGGCTATGAATACGATATGATATGATATGACTAGCAAGTCAGGGTATAATGATACCCTGTTATGATATGCCCTTAACAAAATAAGAAATAAACCTTAATAGGCATGAAGTATGTTTTTAAGTGGCTAAAAATAGGCTCTAAGAGAGCTAGATGGTTATCCAAAGAAGACATGAGTTTAGATAACTGATAACACTCAAATTACACTTTTTAGTGGGTGTAAGCGATCGTTGTCAATACAATAATCCACTTAGGTTGGGGTCGAATCCACAAGGAGTGAAAGCACGAAATTCAAAACTCAAGAGTGTTGATAGTCTACTAAAAGGTGATCCGTAATGTGAATGAAACAAACATAAATGTAAAATGGGGGAATTAGTTTGCACATCTTTATAATGGCAATTACTTTGCGTTTAGAGTACTATCTTAACGTTGAAAAATATTTAGACTGAAATCATTTGGGAATAGGCCTTGGGGTTATGCAATTCTAGTTGTGGGTTCATGGATGGGTACTTGCCAATTTATCCAAATTCAGCTAAGAGTCATGGGTAGGCTAGACTTAAAGGTATTGATTCCAATCTTTCAATTACGGCACCAAATTACACAAATGGGTTCTTTTGAACACCTCACAAGTGTGATAATTTTACACATCTATTGCCTCAATTAACATCATTATGTCTAAGAGATTTCATTAAATAAAATGATTTAATTTATTGGTTACATTTATTCCTCGTTTATATCTCCTCCTTCAAGGATGACATGGGTTCAAGGGTGATTAGGTATTGCAACCCCCAACTCTTAATCAAATCATGAAATAAATGCAGCACCCATCACAAATAACTAATTAAGAGAATAAATAGCTAATACCTATACACTAACCACAACCTATTCAAACATAACCCCAAGATTTAGAATTAGCTACTCATAGACAAAAAGGGTAGAGATATACCCAAACTATCATTGATTTCATCCATGAGAAATAAAGAGAATGTAGTTCCAAACTTGAGTTTCAATAAATCTTTATTGAAAAATTACTAATTCTTCTTTGGGAATCACTCACATATATTCTTCACTCAAGACTAGTACAATATTATTCTAAGATGAAAGATAGATGATAAAACTTGAAAATGAGCTAAAAACTCTCTCTAAGCTCCAATTCTACATTTGCCAAATATTATAAAAATGTCACCTTAATCTGAATCTGCTTGAGCAGATTCATAGTTGATAGGGAGCAGATAGATAACAGATGGAAAGTAGATTTAAAGCAAATGCAAAGAAGATGACTCTTTTCTTTCATATTTGACCTTTTGTTGACTTGAAAGACTTGCTCATCTTCCTTTTTCAACTTTTACCTACACAAATGAGCATTAAGTAAGAGATTAATATCAAATCAATGAAAAATCATGATAATTTAGGCTTAAAAAGTGTTGGCAAGTCGTCAAATTGATGACTTATCAATAACGTATTGCCCAAAATCATGTTTTGTGCGAGATTATTATGTCCTAAATATGGATTGTATGTTTGCTATGTGCTTTTGGCGTATTAGATTATAGCACTCTACCCCTTGCGGCAAACTTGGGTAGGGGGTTTGGCTGATGAGCTAATTGAGAAATCCATATGGCCCGTGGGATTGTAGAACTGCAAGGTGTACCTTTTAGCTTAAAAGTAATGCAAAGAGTGTTGTCTATGTTTTTACATGAATGGTTTGAATCTTTCTTTTAAAATGCTCATGTGTTTTTATCTCTATTATGTTAAATTGTTTTCACAATTCTCTCAATCAATTTATATGAAATATATATCGGTTTTAATTAGTTCTGCATACTAATACATTCCAAGTATTGACCATCCTCAAACGACTGCATTGTCTCATAATGTAGGTTCTGAGGTACAGTCCCGTGGTCCAGCTCAACAGTAAATTACTTTCAGAAATTCAGAGTTGGTAAGCCTTCCTTACTTTGGAAGGCGTATTATCCATGTGTTGGTTTCATTTATTTTCATGGTTCGGTTGGGGGCTTTATCCCAGTTTAGACAGACTAGTATTTCCATCGAGGCTTCGTAGACTGGTTAGACTAGATTTGGGTTATATTTTGATGACATGATGTATTTAAATTTGATTATGAGACTTCCCATGATTTAGTTTATCTTCCATACTTCTATTTTGTATGAATAATGCTTATGGTAGTATGCTAAGGGATATCTCAGGCCTTCATGGTTTGGGATGCCTGTCGTAGCCTGGCCCCCAGCTTGGGTCATAATAAGCTTGATATCAGAGCATGGTTCAGGATCCTAGGGTGTTTATGAATCCGTGTCGATTAGAGTCTTTTTTACGGGTGTGTAGTATGCCACACTTATAAGGAGGAAGCTACGAGGCTTTCAGGAATATATCCTTTTCCTTCATGTTATAGGGTCTGGATATTTCCTAACTCATGACTTCTCACGTTTTAGATCATGCCTCCTGTAGATCCAATGAGCAGAATACCTCAGTCAGGGTTGTCGTTCCTGTTGAGACAAGTGTTAAAGAGGTTTACCTTACTCATGGGATGCGGACCCATTATATATCCCGTACTCTGAAATTCACTACTCTTTCAAGGGTCCCACTAGTGCCAACTAGACCTCCTCGATTCGGTATCAATCATACTCAGTATCCACAGAGAGAGGTCTCGAATGTTGAGTTCCGTCAGTCTATCCATATGCTTTCTCAACTTGTGGCTTCTCAGTCTCGTCAGTTGGAAATATGAGTTTTGTGTCTGGTTTTTCCGAAATCACTCAGGTTGGCCAGTTCATGAGGTTGAACCACCCACCTTTACGGGTACCAAGGTTAAAAAGGATCCTTACGGGTTTGTAGATGAGATGGAGAAGATATTTAGAGTCATGCATACCAGTGATACTGAGGGGTACGACTTATCAGCTGAAAGATGTGGCTTACCAGTGGTATGATGACTGGGAAGAATAAGGGGTGAGGATGTTGAACCTGCAGTATGGGGAGAGTTTTCGAGTGCTTTTCTAGATCACTTCTTTCCCCAGAAGATAAGGGAAGCTAAGGCTGAGGAATTTGTCAATCTAAAGCAGGGAAAGATGTACTTCTAAGAGTATGCATTGAAGTTCACTCAGCTATCCTGTATGCTCCATAGTTGGTGCATAATATAAGAGCTCATATGAGAAAATTCACATTCGGTCTTTCAAATGATTTAGTATTGGAATATAAAGGGGTGATGCTGAATAATGACATAGATATATCCTAGTTGGTGGTGTATATGTAATAAATGGAGGGGAAAAAGAAGAGGCAAGTAAAGAAGAGGCTAGTTAAGATATCTAAGTCTGCAGACCAGGATGCTAACTATCAACAGGGTGGCAAATGAGGAAAGAAATGGTCCAAGAAGAAATTTTGGAGCAATATTCAGTCATCAGCTAATGCGCTTGCACCTAGGAGCTCAAGTGAGTAGCGGTTTCATTCAGTAAATGGGACCAGAACTCAGAACACACAGTCTCAAGGTAGTGTGGCTTAGTCTTTCAAGCCATACCCTCACTGTGGCACTTGAGAGAAGTATCACCCGGGGAGATGCCAACATAGGAGTGGTCTATTTATTAGATGTGGTCTGCTCGACCGCTTAGGGACTATCCCTCCTCTAAGGGGATATTTGAGGGTAGTAAGGCCCCAACTACTACACCTTTGGCCCCTTATGCTAAGGGGAATTTTACCAGAGAAGGTGTGGGTTGTAATTAGTTGTAAGCCTTATCTACTCGACAGGATTTAGAGGCTTTGCTAGACGTTGTTATGGGTATGTTATAGATTTTATCCAGTGATGTGTATGTGTTGCTTGATCCCAGGTCTACCTCTCTTATGTGACCCCGTTTGTGGCAATAAGTTTTGGTTTTGATTCAGAAAATATTTCAAAACCTTTCTCAGTCTCCATTTCTATTGGTGACTCTATTCTTGCTAGACGGGTTTATAAAAATTATGTGGTGTCTGTTTTACATCGAGATACTATAACAGACCTCTTAGAACTTTATATGGTGGATTTTGACATTATTCTAGGAATAGAATGGCTCCACTAGTGTTGTGCTACTTTAGATTGTAGAACTAGAGGTTACCTTCTGTTTCCATTATGATCCAGTTATAGAATGGGAGGGATATTTTCTTGCACCTAGAGGGAAGTTCATATCTTATCTTAGGGCCCGTAAGCTCATATCCAAAGGTTGTTTGTACCATCTTATTCGGCTCAAAGATTCTAGAACTAAAAATCTTTCCCTCTAGTTGGTTCCAGTATTTAAAGAATTCTAAGAAGTTTTTCTTGATAACCTCTTTGGGATACCCCAAATACGGAGATAGATTTTGGTATTGACATATTGCCAGACACTCAGCCTATCTTTTTTCCTCCATATAGGATGGATCCTACAGAATTAAAAGATTTGAAAGAGCAGTTAAATGATCTTTTTTATAAGGGCTTCATTTGTCCTAGTGTCTCTCCCTGGGGTGCCCCAGTGCTTTTTGTGCGTAAGAAAGATGGCTCCCTCCATATGTGTATAGATTACCGTCAGTTGAATAAAGTCATAGTCAAGATTAAGTACCCTCTTACTAAAATTGACTATCTTTTTGACCAAATTTAGGATGCTAGATGTTTTTCTAAGATAGACCTTCATTCGGGTTATCATCAGTTAAAGGTTAGGGAGGCCGCCATTCCCAAAATAGTTTTTCAGACCCGGTATGGTCATTATAAATTCTTAGTCATGTCTTTTCGACTGACCAATGCTTCTGTAGTGTTTACGGATCTCATGAATAAGGTGTTCCGACTGTTTTTGGAACTTTGTGTCATAGTTTTCATTGATAATATTTTGATCTACTCTAAGAGTGAGGAGGATCATACCAAGCATCTCCAAATAATCCTTCACTCTTAAGGGTCACGAGTTGTATGCCAAATTCTCTAAGTGTAAGTTCTAGCTCCATGTAATAGCTTTTCTTGGGCATATTATTTCTGGTGAGGGAATTAAGGTTGATCCCTAAAATATTGAGCAGTAAGGAAATGGCCTAGACCTACGACTCCAACCGATATTTAAAGCTTCTTGGGTTTGGCAGGATACTAGAAGAGGTTTGTAGGGAATTTTTCATCTATAACTGCTCCACTTATCAGGTTGACTTAGAAGAAGGTCAAGTTTTTGTGGGTTGAAGCTTGTGAGAATAGTTTTGAGAGATTGAAAGACAAGTTGACTACTGCGCTGGTTTTGACCCTTCTTGAGGGTACATGGGGCTTTGTGGTATATTTTGACGTGTCTCGAGTGGGAGTTGGGTGTATACTTATGCAACATAGTAAGGTGGTGGCTTATGCATCTGACATAACCCGAACCAGGGCCTAGTCGTTTCGGGTGTCTCAAGCCCGACCGGGATCGGAGAGCACCCCCAAGACCCAACCATAACTGCCTTATACCCAAGTTAGATGAATTTTGAATACATATATATATAACATAACAATGTGGAACAATCATAAATCAAATACAGTCCAACAGTGTCAGCCCCAATACCAATACCAATACTAATACCAATGCCAAGGCTTACACCCATACCGACACCGGCCATACCAACCCATAGTAGTCACATAAAGCCTCTATCCGAAAGTAAAACAATATTCGGTCAGGACATGCCCCCGACCATAGCCAAAACCAAAGTCTACTAAATAAAAAAAGTATGTAGAGAAATCCATAACATGAAATGGAGCCTTCCGGAGTATGGAAGCTCACCACTTTAATCCAACACAAGTTCTCCCCGAATCCGATCACTGAGCAGGAGGAGTATGACTGGTTCCCGCATCGCATGGGGATATAGTACCCACAGACAGGTTAGCGGGTGAATGCTAGCATGCACTCAGGATAAGGATAAAATAATGTCAACATTTAAAAACCAAGCAACCATATGCATCCACGTCATTACATATACCTACATTAATCTATGCCGAGAAAGGGAACCAGGTTTAGCATGCGTTTAAAACCATTAACTTGGTTTTGTGTAGCTTAACTGTCCTTGAACCACCCACGGGCTATATGGGTCCAGTGTTACCCCCTAAACGTGCCCCAATATATTTAGTCGCACGAACCAGAGATATCATAGGGGTAAGGGATTCCCATGTACTCTTCATCCTCCATGATACATATATACAAGTATAACTTAGGGGATTCCCGTGTACCTCACAAGTATATGGTCGCCATGACCAATCCTCACGTCGGGAAACATGAGTTTTCAGTGTCCGTGCATTGGACTCACACCTTCACAATTAGCTATCCCAACCCACTATTATTTGCCAATCAAAACTATTTTCACACAACTAAACCACCAATTTCATGTATTATTAACCAAGGTTTTATGAAGTGGTATTGTTATACCGACTATAGCTTCCAAACAATGTCATTAGCCAACTTCTTAAGGGATTCCCATGAACCCCGTAGATTCCGTTACTAAATTTGCTTGGGGGATTCCTCTATACCCCGCAAGTATTTCAATTAAACCAAACCATAGCCACTAAGTCCTTACCATTTAACCATTTAAAACTATTTAAACTAATTTAGGTTCCATTACCATATTATACCATGCAAAGTTTATCAATGGAAGTCTAACTATGTATAAAAGCATTCTCATAGGCATTTTAACAAACATGTTGAGGGCATATAACTTCCAACACCAAAACCAAGTACCAATTGACCATTCCCATATAACCACATGTTCAAACCACCATTACGACATGAAAACTATAAGTAAAAACATGGGAAAACATTATCCAACCATTAATAGCCAAAACCCCCAACATATATTTCAAAACCCAAAACATTATCATAATTATGCCATTAAAACCATTCATAAAACATGCCTTTAGTTGGAACTAACAATGAGGGAGGAGTAACATGTCTAATTTATGAAGATTCACGAAAAGAACTTGAGCCTCTAGATGAACACCTTGTAGAAACCCTAGCCCAATCTTCAAGAGAGTGTTTAGAGAGAGTATTTAGAGTGTTTTGATCTTTCAAAGTATGTTATGAAAGGACACAATGTGTTTTAAGACGTGGGAAATTTCCAAAATATCCTTACCTTAAAATCTGAAAATTGTGTATAGGAGTGTACGACTCCCCCTGTCTTGTACCCATAACATACGAGTGGCAACCACCACTCATACCCTATACAGAATGTTGGACTCCAATCTATCCATCATACGAGTTCATAGCCTAACTCATATCCTATCGTACGATTGGTACCCATAAATCGTACCCAAGGCAGCTTACTAAGGGCTTGACACACTGAGAATCATACGAGTCTATAACCCATCTCGTACCATCATCATACGACCAGTATGATGTCCACTCATACCTTGTACAAATGTAGCCCAGATCACACTGATCATCATATGACCAAGACCCCCCAAACCGTACCCTCATCATACAACAAGCACCCTCAAGTTGTATGATGTCCAGAAGCTCAAACTCAAGAAATTTTTCTAAAGGTCAAAATCCAGGGTGTTTTAATTCTCCCCCACTTGGATCATTCGTCCCTGAATGATGGAACAAGGCAGAAAAAGCACGATTTACACCCTAATACCCCCATTTCAACCTTGAACTAAGTTAGAAAACAAAGATGCAAGGAAATTAATCTTTTGTTTAACAAAATTAGAAAACAAAGAGGTTATAAAGAACACATACCTTCCGCACGAATTTTCGAAGTAGAAAATAGGAATAGATACTTGGACTTCATGTCCACTTCCGCTTCCCAAGTAGCCTCTTTCACCTTGTGGTTCCTCAATAGAACCTTTACCGAGGTGACATTCTTGGTCCACAACCGATGAACCAGATGATCCAAGATCTCAATCGGGATTTCCTCATAAGATAGAGAGTCTGAAGTACCAATATCCATGATAGACATAACTTGAGAAAGGATCATCCATACATTTCTTCAACATAGAAACATAGAACACCGGGTGAAAGGAGCTCAACCTAGAAGGCAACTCCAACTCATAAGCAATAATATCGACCCTCCTCAAAATCATGTATGGACCAATATATCGGGGACTAAGCTTCCCCTTCTTCCCAAACCACATCACTCCCTTCATAGGAGACACCTTTAGGAACACCCTATCCCCAACGTCAAACTCCAATTCTCTTTGCCTTATGTCTGCATAGGACTTTTGGTGACTTTGGGAAACCGTAAGCCTATCCCAAATTACCTTCACCTTCTTCATAGCCTGGTAAACCAAATTCGGGCCAAGCATATCTGCCTCACCAAGCTTAAACCACCCACCAGGAGTTCTACACCTCCTACCATACAAGGCTTCAAATAGAGCCACCTCAGTGCTAGAGTGTAACTATTGTTGTAAGCAAATTCTACCAGAGGCAAATGATCAACCCAACTACCACCACAGTCGATCATGCAAGCACGAAGCATATCCTTCAATATCTGAATAGTCCTTTCTGCTTGCCCATCTGGCTGCGGGTGAAAAGCATTACTCAGACTAATCTTTGTTCCCAACCCTTTCTGAAATGACCGCCAAAAGTGAGATAAAAACTGCGTACCATAATCAGAGATGATAAAGATAGATACCTCATAAAATTTCACAATTTCTTGGAGGTACAACTTCATATAAGCCTCAGTCGAAAAGTCGATCCTCACTGGCAAAAAGTGAATCGACTTTGTCATCCTATCCACGATGACCCAAACCAAATTAAGTTAATTCTGAGATCGAGGAAGACCAGTAACAAAATCCATGTTGATTACTTCCCACTTCTATTCAGGCAGCTTAATCTCTTGTTACAAACCTTTGGGCCTCATGTGCTCAACTTTCACTTTTGACAGACCATGCACTTGGCCACAAAAATAGCCACATCCCTCTTCATGCCATTCCACCAATACATCTTCTTCAGGTCATGATACATTTTTGTCGAACCAGGATAAACAACATTGCACAACTCATGTGCCTCAACCAAGATCCTTTTTTCGTAAACCATCTACATTAAGAACACACAACCTCTCTTGATACTGCAAAGTACTATCACCACTAATTTCACCCTTGATCCTCATCAAAATAGGATCTAACATTTGTTTCTCCTTGATTTCAACACCAAGAGACGACTGCGCCACTTCCTACACAAAGACACTACCATTCTCTAAGTCTAAAAGATGAACTCTAACGTTAACTAAATGGTGAATATCCTTCACCAACTCCCATTTTTCCTTTTCCAGATGAGCTAGACTCCCCATAGACAACCTGCTAAGATCATCAACAACCACATTAGCTTTACCTGGGTGGTAGTGAAGACTTATGTCATAGTCCTTGAGAAGCTCAAGCCATCTTCTTTGCCTGAGGTTAAGCTCTTTCTAAGTAAGCACATACTGCAACTCTTATGGTCCATAAAGATATCCACATGCACTCCATACAAATAGTACCACCAGATTTTCAATGGAAACACCACGGCTAATAGTTCCAAGTCATGAGTAGGATAGTTCCTCTCATACACCTTCATCTGCCTAGAGGCATAAGCTATCACCTTTTTATGTTGTACAAGACACATCCAAGTCCTACACGAGATGCATCATAGTAAACCACAAAACCCTTAATACCTTCTGACAAAGATAGAACCAGAGCCGAAGTTAGCTTATTCTTTAGCTTTTTGAAACTACCCTCACAAGCATCAGACTAAGAGAACTTTACCCTTTTTTGAGTCAATTTAGTCTATAGGGCAACTATACTAAAAAATCTTTCCATAAACCTCCTATGGTAGCAAACCAAACCTAAGAAACTCCGAATATCGGTTGGAGTCATGGGTCTTGGCCACTTCTTAACCACTGCAACCTTTTGTGGATCCACCATGATCCCTTCACTAGAAATAATATGACCCAGAAAGGTGACAACATTCAACCAAAATTCACATTTCAAAAACTTGGCATACAACTACTACTCCTTCAAGGTTTGCAACATAATGCGGAGGTGATCGACATGATCTACCTCACTCTTAGAGTACACTAGGATGTAATCTATGAAGATAATGACAAACAAATCCAGGAGCTGATGGAAGACCCTATTCATCAAATTTATAAATGTCGTCAGGGGATTGGTCAACCCAAAAGATATCACAAAGAATTTAAAGTGCTCGTACCAGGTATGGAAAGCAATCTTAGGGATATCCACCTCCCTAATCTTTAGTTGATGATACACGAATCAAAGATCAATCTTAGAAAAAAATTTGGCACCTTGAAAGTGATCAAACAAGTCATCTATTCTTGGAAGAGGACACTTTTTCTTAACCGTCACCTTATTCAACTGTCGGTAGTCAATACACATCCTAAGGGAACCTTTCTTCTTATGCATAAACAATACCGGTGCGCCCCACGGGGATACACTAAAATGGATGAAACCCTTATCCAGAAGATCCTTGAGTTACTTCTTAAGCTCTTTTAACTCAGCAGAAGTCATTCTATATGGGGGAATAGAAATTAGATGAGTGTTCAAAATAAGATTAATCCCAAACTCAATTTCCTCATTAAGAGGAACACCAGGGAGGTCATCAGGAAAGAAATTAGGAAATTCATTCAACGTTAGGATGAAATGCAAAAAAAGACCTTCCGAGTTAGAATCTTTAACCCAGACTAAATGGTAGAGATACTTTTTGGAAATTAATCTCCAAGCTCTAAGATATGATATAAACTTCCCTTTAGGAGCTAGGAAACCACTCTCCCACTCAATAACTAGCTCATTAGGAAATTTAAAGACAACCTTCCGGGTCCGATAATCTAAGGACGTATAGCACGAGTGCAACTAATACATCCCCAGAATAATATTGAAATCCACCATATCTAGTCCAAGCAAATCCACTAAAGTTTATTTACTACCAATAGATACCACACACCCCCTATAGGCTCTTTTAGCAATCACAGAGTCACCTACTGGGGTAGAAATAGAAAAGGGTCTGAATAACCTCGGGACCAAAACCAAAATACACAGCCATAAATTGGGTCACAGAAAAAAGAGTAGACCCCAAATCAATTAAATAGTACACATTACAGGAAAAGAGTTTTAATGTACCAGTCACGACGTCAGGCGATACCTCAGACTTCTGCTGAGAAGGAAGAGATAAAGATGGTTTTGACCAGTGCCAGAATCAGATGGTGCACCATTTGGTGCTGGAGCTGAAGATGAAGAAACTGGAACCTTGTTCGCCCCAACCTTACCAATAGGATAGTTTCTAAGCATATGCCTAGCTGGCCACATCTAAAGCACCTGTCCCTTCACTCATTATAAGAACCTCAATGCAAACAACCTTATAACCTATAGGAAGGACATGATGGAGCTAACTGAGCCCGACTAGCCTGAGATTGGGCATCCTGTGCTCTAAAATTATCCCCACCCTACAGTCGTTTGTCACCCAAGGGCTTTAGGTAGGGATCACTAGCCGTCAAGTAAAACCCAGAGTTGCCCCACTTCTTCTTGGGACACTTACCACCATACCTACCACTCTATTATTGACCACCACCCTGCCTAGATAACCTAAACGTCTTACCCTGCCTTTCACCTATGTTAACCTAATTTTTCTTCTCCTCCTCCATCTATTGTATGTAAATAACCAACCTAGAGATATCCATGTTCTTGATTAGTAAGGCAACCTTATTTTCAAGGATCAACTCACGAGATAGTTCTAAAGCAAACTTTCTCATCTGGGCTCTTATATCAAATATCATTTTCAGAGCATACCGAGACAACTGGTGAAACTTTAAGGCATACTCCGTGATCAATATCTTCCCTTATTTCAGATTAACAAACTTCTCCGCGTTCGCTTCCTTCAACTCCCGAGGAAAAAAGTAGTCTAGAAATGCATTAGAGAAATCCTCTCATAAAGAGGATTCATCATAATCACCCATCGTTTAATCCCACTCCTCGTACCATTGGTACACCACATCATTCAGCTGATAGGCAGCAAACTTTATCCTTTATACATTCATGGCTTGCATAACCCTAAAAATCTTTTCTATCTTATCCAAAAAACTCTGAGGATTCTCCTCTACCTTAACACCAGTAAAAGTCAAAGGGATTAACCTTATTAACTAGCCAACCCTTGTGGCCTCAGAAAAGAGAGTAACAGATGCACCATGCTCAACCTGAGAAGCTACCAACTAAAAAATCATATGAATTGACTGACGAAACTCAACATTTGTCACGTCATCCTGAGAAGCTTGATGAGGACTAGAGAGAACCAGTGAAATTCCAGGACAATAAGGAACTAAATCTCTTGACCAGGTTTGGACTCCATAAGTAGAGCGTGTCCTATCAATATCATCCCCACTTTGGACAGAGGAGTTTTTGTGTGTATCAGATTATGGCGGCTTGATCTAAAAAGTGAACAAACAAAAATTAGAGGAGAATTTTGGACCTTAGGCTTTACAGCTTGATAACAAAACACAAAAACAAGAAATACTCCTAAATGTCTTATAGCCTCTCTCTTATGAGTGTAGTACGCTATATACCCTTAAAAAAGACTCCACTCGACACGACTTTGTGGACTCCTAAGTGACCATGAACCTAGGGCTCTGATACCAATCTAACATGACCGGAACCTAGGCCTAGTTATGTTGAGTATCTTAAGACCGATCAAGATCGGAGACCATCCCTAAGACCCAACCATAACCCCCCCTTTACCCAAGCCAGATGAATTCTAAATATATATAACATAATAAAATAGAATAATGATAAAGAAAATACAGTCCAATAATGTCATCCCCAATACCAATACCAATGCCAAGGTTGACACCCATACCGACACCGCTCATACCAACCCATAGTAGTCATACAAAGCCTCTATCTGAAAGTAAAATAATATTCGGTTGGGACGTGCCACTGGTCATAGCCAAAACCAAAGTCTACAAAATAACAAAGTATGTAGAGAAATCCATAACATAAAATGGAGCCTTCCAGAGTATGAAAGCTCATCACTTCAATCCAACACAAACTGTCCCGAAATTTAATCACTAAGTAGGAGGAGTATGGTCGGTTCCTGCATCACGTGAGAATACAATGCTCGAAGATGGGTTAGCAGGTGAACACTAGCATGCACTCAGGATAAAGATAAATAATGCCAATATTTAAAAACCAAGCAACCATATGCATTTACGTCATTACATATACTTGCATAAAATCCATACCGAGAAAAAAATTGGGTTTAACATGAATTTAAAACCATTAACTTGGGTTTATGTAGCTCAACTATCCTAAAACCACCCACAAGCTATATGGGTCCAGTGTTACCCTCTAAATGGGCCCTGATGTGTGTAGCCACACAAACCGGAGATATCATAGGGGCAGGGGATTCCCATGTTCCCGTCACCCTCCATGATACATATATACAAGTATAATTTAGGGGATTTCCATGTACCCCACAAGTATATGGTCGCCATGACCAATCCTCACATCGGGAAACATGAGTTTCCAGTGTCCATCCATTGTAATCACACCTTCATAGTTAGCTATCACAACTTGCCATTATTACCCAATTAAAACTATTTACACACAACCAAACCACCAATTTCATGTATTATTAACCAAGGCTTTATAAAGTGATATCATAATACCGACTATAGCTTCCAACCAATGTCATTAGCAAACCTTTTAAGGGATTTCCACGTACCCCATAGATTTCATTATTAAATTCGCTTAGGGGATTCCCATGTACCCCGCAAGTATTTTAATTAAACCAAACCATAGCCACTAAGGACTTATTTTAACCATTTAAAATCATTTAAATCAATTTAGGTTCCATTACCATATTATACCATGCAAAGTTTATCAATGAAAGTCCAGCTATGTACAAAGGCATTTTTATAGGCATTTTAATAAATATGTTGAGGGCATATAGTTTTCAAAACCAAAACAAGTACCAATTGACCATTCCTCTGCAACTACATGTTCAAACCACCATTATGACATGAAAACCATAAGTAAAAACATGGGAAATATTATCCAACAATTAACAACCAAAACCCCCAACACATATTTCAAAACCCAAGACATTATCACAATTATGCCATGAAAACTATTCATAAAACATGCCTTTAGTTGGAACTAACAATGAGGGAGGAGTAACATACCTTATTTATGAAGATTCACGGAAAGAACTTGACCCTCGAGCCTCTAGATGAACACCTTGTAGAAACCCTAGCCCAATCTTCAAGAAAGTTTTTGGAGAGAGTTTTTGGATGTTTTGATCTTTCTAAGTATGTTATAAAAGGACATAATATATTTTAAGATGTGGGAAATTAAGGGTTTTGGGGTGGGAAATATTCGGAATATCTTCTACTTAAAAGTTGAAAATTATGTGTAGGAGGGTACGACTACCCCTATCTCGTACCCACAATATACGAGTGGTACCCACCAATCCTACCCTAGACATAATATTAGACTCCAATCTATCCAACATATGAGTTCATAGCCTAATTCATATCCTATCATACGATTGGTACCCATAAATCGTACCTTAGGTAGCTTACCAAGGGCTCGATACACTGAGAATCATACCAGTCCATAACCTATCTTGTACCATCATCAGACGACTAGTATTATGTCCACTCATACCTTGGACAGAATGCAACCTATATCACACTGATTATCATACGACCAAGACCCTCTAAATCGAACCACATCACACAACAAGTACCGTCGAGTCGTATGATGTCCAGAAGATCAAACTCAAGAAATTTTTCTAAGGGTCAAAACCCCAGGGTCTTTTAGCATCCAGGCAATTGAAAGTCTATGAGAAAAATTATCCCACCCATGACTTGGTATTGGTGGTTGTGGTTTTTACACTAAAAATTAGCGTCATTATCATTATAGGGGTATGTCGATATTTTCATTGATCATAAGAGTTTGCAATATGTGTTTACCCATAAGGAGTTGAATCTTAGGCAAAGACAGTGGCTTGAGATGTTAAAGGACTATGAGATGAGCTTGCACTATCATCCAAGTAAAATTAATATGGTTGGTGCTACTCTTATTAGGCTGTCAATGTGGTTGTTGATGCTCTTATTAGGTTGTCCATGAGTAGTCTTTCTCATGTTGATGAAGAGAAAAGGGATCTGGTAAAGGATATTCATCCACTTGCCTAATTTGGGAGTTTGACTTCTAGATTATGATAAGGGAGGGTTATTTGTCCAAGAAGTAGCTAAATCATCCCTATGTGTTGAAGTTAAGACGAAGCACGCCAGAAATCCCATATTGATGCATATAAAAGAAGATGTTGGTCAGCAAAAGGTTATGGCATTTAAAATTAGAGAGGATGGTATTTTGAGATATTAGGGTAGGTTGTGTGTCGCTAATATGAATGGTTTGCGAGAAAGGATTCTTAATAAAGCGCATACTTCTAGGTATGTTGTCTACCCTGGCTCCACTAAAATGTATCATGATTTAAAGGAGATTTACTGATGGAATAATATGAAAAGAGATGTTACTGACTTTGTAGCTAAGCATTTGAATTGCCAACAAATTAATGTGGAATATTTGAGACCAGGTAGTATCTCCCAGGGCATACCTTTACCTCTATCAAAATGGGAGATGATCAACATGGACTTTGTTACCGGTCTTCCGTGATTCCAAACTAGTACAATTCTATTTGGGTTATTATTAATAGGATGGCCAAGTCTGCACTTTTTGCCCATGAGGACTAACTATTCGGGAAATGACTATGCGAAGTTATACATTTATGAGATAGTTCGATTGCGTAGGGATCCGGTATCCATTATATTCGATCGAGGTACATAATTTTTTTCTTAGTTTTGGTGGTCTTTCCAGAAAGGTTTGGGTGTCCAGGTGAACCTTAGCATTATTTTTTACCCTCAAACAAATGGGCAAGTGGAACGCTGGAACGTACCATACAAACTTTAGAGAATATCCTAAGGGCTTACGTGATTTATTTTAAAGGCAGTTGGGTAGATCACTTGCCTTTAATAGAATTTGCTATAATAATTGCTATCTCTCTAGTATTTAAATAACTCATTTTGATGTTATCTATGGGAGGAGATGTAGGTCACCCAATTGGTTGGTATAAGGTAGGTGAAACCCATTTATTTGGACCTAATCTTGTTCATCATTGTGAGAAGGTAAAAGTCATTAGAGAGAGACTTAAAACTACCTAAAGTCACTAGAAGTTCTATGTCGACGTAATAAGAAGGGAGATAGAATTTGAGGTCGATGATTGGGTATTTCTGAAAGTTTACCTTTTGAAAGGAGTCATGAGATTTGGGAGGAAAGGAAAACTGAATCCTCATTACATAAGTCCTTACCAGAATACGAGGAAGATTGGTTGAGTAGCGTATGAGTTAGATTTACCCACAAGTTTAGCTTCAGCTCATCTCGTATTTCATTTCTCAATACTTACAAGGTATATTGGAGATCATTCACTTGTGTTGCTAGTTTAGGAGATTGGTGTAAAGGATTTCTTGTCCTACGAAGAAATACCGATGGCGATATAGGATCGGCAAGTTCAAAAATTGAGGAGCAAAGATATAGGTTCGGTTAAAGTGTCATAAAGGAATCAAAAGATAGAGGAAGATACTTGGGAATCAGAGGATGATATGGATGTAAAATACCCATCACTTTGCAAATTATCGGATGATATCATGGAAGGTTTTAGTCTTATCTTACTTGTTTATTCTATTTAACTCTTTAAATCATGCTTAATGTATTTCGACTCATCATTCTGGGATGAATGATCCCAAGGGGCATAATGTAATACCTCGGTCTTTCTGATGCTTAAAAAGTGCATGAAACGAGTCTTTAAGGCCCCAATATCAAAGATAGACTACCTAAGATTAGGTTTGAGCGGGTTGGTGTAAAGCCCCAAAAATTGAGTCCCAAGACGCCACACGATGCTTAGGGTCACAAGTGACCCCAAGCTAATCTTTTCATAGGTATAACTCAAAAGCAGCTGATTTAAAACATAATTCTGAGAGAATGAAGCTAAAAATATGTCAATACAGAATCTGTTCAATACAATATTGGAATTACAAGATGACAATTCTACTGATAAATATACATATACAAGAAGGAGACTGAATACATCAACCACTAATATTGTCTATAAAGCCTCTACTAGTATTGCCTGTACATAAACGGGTCATGACTCCCAACCATCCCACTCAATATGGCCGACAGAAGAAGGTACAGTGTCTCTGAACTGAAACAACCAACACAAGACCTTGAACTATAAGGACTCCTTTACCCGCTGACCAGATGCTGCACCTGAATAGAATAGTAGATGGGGGTCAGCACAAAGAGAATGTACTGAGTATGTGGGGGTGAATGCAACACTTTAAATAACATCATCAATTTCACGAAAACATGCATACAGACAATGATGACTCACTTGGCTTGAGTTATATCAAATCATACTCTTCATACTTTCATAATAAATAG